>NC_051270.1:17280414-17362914 GCF_015220745.1 Sebastes umbrosus
GCATGTTAACATCACTCATCCAGTCTAGTATAAATAAGAAGATAGCTTAGTTTAGAAGCTAAGATAAAATAAGATAATCCTTTATTAGTCCCACAGCAGAGTAATTTGCAGTGTTACAGCAGCAAAGGGGGACAATGCAAGCAACAAGAAGCATCAGTAAAAAAAACGAACAAGATATAATAAATAGTAAGTAAACAACAAAGATATAATAATAAATAAACAGTAAAAAAGCTAAATATAAAATCTAGCAGTAAAAGGAGAAATAAACTGCCAAAGAGCAGGTAACATTTTAAGGGCCTCCAAGAATCATTGTGTTTTACTAAACAATCTAAGTTGGAGACACCAGTGGAACATATACAGTATAAAGTACATTTACATTTCTGGAGAAATTAATATACAAAACTGTCTGTTTTATTTAGTCTTTCCTTGAAGATTTGACTTTAAATAATGCTTTCTAATACTTGAATTATTTTTAATTCTAATAAAATTAACTAGTTTACTGCTCACCCTGGACCATACATTGTGCAAAATCAATTTTGGGTTTGATGTGAAATTAGGAGTAACACTAACTATCAGTTCATACTGCATAATTAATTGGGCTAATTAATAATGTCGGAGTTTGGTTTGTGAAGAGTATGCATTTGCTAACAATGTAATTCTCATTCCTCTTCTATAATAATAATTCACCATTTATATATGACACCTCTGACTAATATGACTTAATTCAACACATTTAATAAAGTCACATCTGGAGCGAGAACATCAGGGAAGTCATCAATAGAAATGTCAGAATGATAATAAAACGTACAGTGAAATGTCCTCATTGTGTAAATAATAAAATGTGTGACGGCTGAATTCCATTTAGCTTCCTCATTCTCAGGCTCCTGGTATTGTTCATACTTACTGGGACACAGAACAGAGCCATCGTTAATGTTATTAGGTACACCTGTGCTTTTAGTACAATGACGAGTCAAAATGTCTGCTGTGAAAAAGGCCTGTGAGCAATTTATTGGTTTAAATTGACATATAAAGTTGTTTTTTTCGTCACTGGAGACTTGTTCCATCAGGACAGTAAGTTTTAGTAATTCTTATCATTTCTTAGAAATGGCATATGATAAATTCTATACTTCTAATTATTGTTTTTATTGATTATTTTAAGCATACTGAGTTCCCTTTATATGAAATGTACCATGTAAAGACTGACCTTTTGTTATTTGTAACAGCAGGGGGCAGTATCTGCATATCATTTATTGTAACATAGTGGGAGTCATTTCTTTGATTTAACTTTTTTTTCACTAATATCAAAGATCAACCAGACCAGAATCAACTTTCTATAATGAATATAACTCGTGTGATGACGTCTTGACAGATTCGCCAAGCGAACGCAGATACATAATACGATCTTTTTTTTGTAACAACTTAATTAATTTAATATAATAGTGTTAGAACTGACATTTGTTGTTATTGTGATTAAATAAATGTAATTTATTGTGTTGATTGATTGCTGCTAGACTGCCCTGTTAATATAGGTGCAGGCCTCCCTTTGTGTGCGGCACGCTGTAGAGCAGATAGGCTTTTGACTGTAGTAACTTTACAACTGTGGAGTTATTGGAAATGTTTGGGAAATCAATCCTATGCAGCCGCCACTGGAATCCAATTCTACTAATAGTATAATACTAATAATATTAGTGTAGCCCGATCCTTATTTGCAACTACTATCTACTACTATCTGGCCCACTAAGTAGCTGAATCATGATTTGTGAGAAACATTAATGTGTTAAGAAAAGTTTAACTGGTGACTTATTAGTTCACTTACCTTGGTGTCATCTGGGGTTATAGGCTACTCAAAATGATTTAAAGGAGAGTATTTGTGTTGATGGTGTGGATTTCAAAGATGCTGTTACACCCTCTGAACTCCAGACTCACATAGGAATGAGGGAAAATAGATCATTTGGTGTATCAATAAAAACATTAAAACAGCGGTGGGTAGAAATGGAGCAAATATGATTTTAAAAAAGTTATTTTTCTAAAACGGTCACTATATCCTGACAGTAATGCATGAGAAAAAATCATGTGCCTCTGTGTCCTCCGGTGTCCTCCAGTGCTCCTAACGTCTGTAAGATTTCACATACCGGAGGAAAACAACCAATCAGAGCCGAGCTGGAGCCTGCCGTCTCTGAGCAGCTGTAAACGGTCAAACTAGACAGCGCTGATCAAATATGAATCAATATTCTGTTACTGTATTGACTGTTTCTCAAATCAAATGTTTTCAGAAACATCTTGTAGTGTACTGTTTAGCTGTAAAATGAGAAAGTTTGTGACCCGGCAGCCATGTTGAGATCAGTTGGGGAAATACCAAGCACCGCCCACCAGCCGGAGCACAGCCAATAGGAACGCTCTCTCAATGAAATGACCTGTGATTGGCCAAAGTCTCCTGTCACGGGCTAGATTTTTTAAAGCCTGAAAACAGAGCCATGGGAGGTGCAGACGTCTAGTTTCCTCTCAGAACACTTGAATTACAATATTATTGTGGATTTTTTGATGCCAAAAATATTCTGCCTACTGAAGCTTTAATGTTTTACAAATAATCAAATGGACAATTTTCCACATATCTGCACAAAACTACCACTTCTACAAACTGCACAGCTCTTTAATCGTATCTCATATATTTGACATATTTTCATTGTTATTCTCTTCCATAAAATTACAATAAAAATAGGAAAAACTACTATAAAATTAAAAAATTAAAATGAAAGCTGTATAGCTTTCATTTTAATTTTTTAATTTTATAGTAGTTTTTCCTATTTTTATTGTAATTTTCTTCTATATATATGTTTCTTGATTTTTGTATTTACTTGCTTTTATTTTCAATTTCATTTTCTCTTCCTATGTTTAAGTTATGCACCAATACACCAAAGGAAATTCCTTGTTCGTGGAACCTAACTGGCAATAAACCAGATTTTGATTCTGAAAATAAGAACTTTAAGCGTGATATCCATCGTCCCTGTGATTATGAGTAAAAATTATCCATCATTTGAAACCTCTATTTCGTTGGAGAATCGCTGTAATTGTTATTGCTGATGTCAGATTCACAGCCACAACAACAGCAATTGCAACTGAAAGTATACATAAACAACAACAAGAGGTCCAGTGTAAACACTAAACATTTGTTTTAACATTCCTTGTGTGTGTGTGTGTGTGTGTGTGTGTGTGTGTGTGTGTGTGTGTTCGCCACACCTGCCTGTTGTGATTGACTTGAGAGATGATCGGTCCAGATGGGGAGGTGTGAGAACAACTCATTATTTCTGTTTGTGTGAGCCGGTATTTGTTGAGAATAATGATCTTACAGGCTGTAACTGCGTTTTGCTTGGAGCAAAGTTGTTCTCTGTGCTGTTTTGAAATGAGCCGAAAGGACAAAACCACTGTATTCAGTGAGTGTTGTAAGAACAACGAGGCAGAGCTATCGTATTTCTTATTTTTTCATTTGGCTTGGCAATATTGTTTAAAAACACAATCCAGAAGCTCTGGTCAGTGGTTTCTACGATAGAGCTGCTTTCATGTGGACGGCTTCCAAACGGTCTGTGCTGAATATGCTTTATGTCAGAATAAGAAGTATTAGGATGACTTTTTGTTGCGTGATTAGACCCTGTAGACTCTACAAATCAATCTGCACGTACAAATATATCGCCAGATTGAGAACAGAATTAGAAAAGAGAAAATAACAAAAGCAAACATGATGTGATTTGATGATGACATCAGTACTGTGTGATACACTAACAAAAAACTATGGTATTATGAATATAAATGCAGTAGTTTATCCCTGATAAAGAAGTAGATTGTTTGGGGAATAGGTTGACATACAGTATATAATATTTACTTCTTCCACTGAACACTGAATCTTGATTGATTACTGACCATTTATTCATGTATCCAGTTGGATCAGTGGAGCTGTTATGATGGGACGGTTCATTTGTCCTCCGACTGTTTACTGATGATTTGACTCATGTGAGACACTCATAGATTGCTTTTAAATTGATCTGATGAGGACAAAAAAGAAGAGATTGCACCATATTTTCTCGTATATTGCAGAGAAGCAGAAGTTTTTTAGGAATCACACTGTGCAGATTACTCTCCTGCCTTCATCATTTGTGCCCAATGACTATATTTAGTATGAGAAGGAAAAATGCCACAGCATTTGTTCTGATTGATCAAAAGTCTTGAAATTTGGTACAGACATACTTTGGTCAAGTATCTAACAGTACAACTTTGAATGTTTTAGATCACATGAAAAATCACACTGTTATTAATAGTCAAAGTCAGGATGTTTTTTAAAAAAATAGGAAAAATGCTAACATTTTGTTTATTAAATGTTTTCCATATAATATTTGTTTACACTGCAGATGTGTGCATATCTTTGGTGAATACCAACCAACTTGATGTTATGAGTTCATAGATACCAAATACTTGATTGTGCTCCCTGTAGTTATACAGCCATTTTCTTATCATACTATATCTAGTATTTGGGCACATGGGAATACTGTTTTTTCCGAAAATATAATGGAGTCCATTGCTAAAACAGTAGCCCCATCATATGCCCAAAGACTAGATATAGTATGATAAGAAACACTCACCCTAATTTGGAAAATATTGTATGTGTGTGAGCAGTGAATGTGTGTTATACCTTCTAAAGCCTTGTCAAACACTACAAGGACACAGCTGTATGCAGCTGTCTGCTGGCTACACACACTCTGTGCGTATGTCTGCATCATGCTCGCAGAGAGAAAATAAAGTAATCTGAAGGGAAAAGAAGCATCTCATCAGCCAGTGAGAGACAAAAACAAGAGTCAGTGAGTGTGCTGAAAAGTGAAAGTGTTTGTATTTGAGGGGAGACACAGTAGAGACAGAAGGTTGAGGAGGAAAGTGTCTTAATTTTACAGCAGAGTAACAAACTTTCACGCTGCTGTTCTAAACATCTTTGGCACTGAGACTTGATGAGGTCGCTGTTTACAAGTGAAACCACATGCGTCCACACTTATAGCCTATTTTCAGATTGTTTTTATAAAGATTACCGTAATTTAGTTCATTAGTACATGTTTTTCTGTTT
The DNA here is from genome assembly GCF_015220745.1 of Sebastes umbrosus. NCBI lineage: Eukaryota > Metazoa > Chordata > Actinopteri > Perciformes > Sebastidae > Sebastes > Sebastes umbrosus. Next base: position 17,285,519 of record NC_051270.1, read on the forward strand.
CTAATCTCAGTGGGCATAAAGAGGGATTATAATGGTCTGATTGTTTGTTGTGCTCAGATTCATCCTGACAAATAAACAGGTTAAAAAAAATACCCGCTGTGTGATTGGCTATAGTGACATTTAAACTGAGTGAAGACAGGTGTCTAGATGTAAGGCCTCAGTATGCTTCCAACAAACTAACTCAAGGATTATTTCCAGAGCTTTGAAGTGCATCTCACGCTGTTTCTTTCAGCGGATTGAGTTTGCTCAGTTGTCACCACCTGGTCTATGTTTGCAACTTTGGTCAATTTTAAAGAGGACCTATTATGCTCATTTGCAGGAGTACTTGCATTTTGAGGTTCCTATTAGAACATGTTTACTCTGCTCTGATTGGTCAACTGGCCCACTTTGTTGTGATTGATCAACCGAACCAAACTCTTCGGACACCTCTCCAGTTCCGCTCTAACTATCTTTGTTTGAGGGTGTGCCAAACTAGCCTCTAGGCAGGTGTTATACAAATGTGTTACTTGGTGACATCACCACGTTACAGAAGAAAAGGTGGGACTTCAAGCGAGGCATTTCAGGCAGTTCAGGAGCAGTGTTTCTCTGGGGTAGAGTAACTCCTTTTGGCGTGGACTTTGGGCTTTGAAACTTTGCAGACCTTTTACATGCACAAAAAACTATATAACACACTTAAGGAAAGGGAAAAAGTACAAAAGCATCATAGGACCTCTTTCAACAAACTAGGTTGTTTGTGTGAGTCATACTCAGGCTTTTGCATCATTCTTTCCCAATAGCTCAGTTTTTTTTCCCGTCAAACTAAAATAAAAATAGTTGTTTACATCCAGTGTCTCCTACCAAACCACATGGTGTGTATCGTTGAGGTCTAATAAATGTTTTGAATGTTTTTCCTTCCCCAAAAAACGTAAGCAAAGCCGAGAATCAGAAGTGACATGAGAGGGTGGAGCTAAGTACAACAGAATGCTGAATAAGACATTTTCAGGCGATCGAAAAGGTTATTATTAACTTTTATGGACTGAAAACACGCTGAGAAAGGGTTAAAGTTGTAAGATGAAAACGCTGTGGTAGCGACCTGTCAATCACAAGGTAGCCACGTCTGAAAGCATACATGGCTTTATGATCTGTTTGACTTTAAATGGGACCATAATTTACTAAATGAACATCATGCTGTATTGAAGAAGACTTGAAACTAGCGATTGAGACCATAAACTCACGTTTACATGTTGACTGAGGTAATAAATCAAGTGAGAAGCTAATTTTCTCATAGACTTCTATACAATCAGACTTATATTTGCAACCAGAGGAGTCGCCCCCTGCTGGCTATTAGAAAGAATGCAAGTTTAAGGCACTTCAGCATTGGCTTCACTTTTCAGACCCGGAGTTGCCACCTGATTTGAACTAGCTAACAGCCTTCTTTTTCACTTCCTTTGCCGGCACATCGCTTATCTTCTGTGTGAGTCAGAAGTGGAATAGCCTCAATTGCACAATGCAAACAAAATGTGGACCCACCCGTAAAAACATTGCTCCATAGTGCTACTAGTGGTCAAACACTCCAAAGGATACCTTTACAGCCAAGTTTTGAGTGTGAAAAACATTTAACTAAATGTGGGCTGAAAGCTAAATGGAGAGCAACGGTTGTTTTTTCAGATTTAATCAGCTTAGTGATGACACAGTACGAGCTGCTGTCTGTGTTTGTGAACGTGTTGACATTTGAGTGGTGTAAAGTGGTTCATATTTGCATATCGAGTGTTTACATATGTGAGAATGAGTAGATCTGTTTGTACGTCAGTGTATGAGTGTGCATATTGTGTCTGAGAGTGTGTGTGTGTGTGTGTGTGAGCTCATGTGTGTACCTGCTGGAATTTGTGACACACAGTCTGTATGGTGGTGTGTGTGAGCGTGTGAATCTATATGTGTGTGTGTGAGTGAAGACAGCATATGGACAGTGCCCTCCCTTCCTGTTGGGAGGGGAACAACGTGGCTCTCTGTGAACCACAGCTTGACCTCTGACCTCTGAGGATCACACACACACAAAGAGAGCAACACACACACACATAACCCCAGATACCTATATACGCAGATATACATCCACACACACTGAGCCAGCCAGCTGTCCTCACTGGCTGACTGTCCCACACAGAGACCGAGAGGAGAGAGGAGGTGAGAGTGACAGTCAGGCGGGCAGACACGATTGTTTTCTCAGGCTGTGAGAGCGAGTCTGGAATTTACTCTGACTTTTTTAAACCCACGTGTCGCCCAGCAGGGAAACCAACACACAGCAGCAGACCCTCTCTTCCCATTTCAAACATTTCCTCCAACTGTTCATCACCGTGACGTCAGAGGAGGAAAGAAAATCTCCTCGCCTTAAACAGCTGTGAGCGATCACATGTACCGGCTGCCATTTAGTGAAGCAAACAATAACTAACAGACGCCAAGCTGCTTCCTTTTCTAACTCTGACATCTTGAAGTGGTCTCACTGACGCTTTTTATTTTGCTAATGTATGATGACAACCCTCATTAGGTATGCTTCCATCGAAAAATGCAGTCAACATTTTCTCCAATCATGTGAATATGCTCCTGAGGGCATGACAATGTTAATTAAAAAAACATTTGTTGCTTCGTAGTTCTAGGTAATTAATGACATGTTATTGTTGCTTCATAACCCCAAGTGTTGTTTTGTGTTTCTGTTTTTCCTTTTCTACCTAAAACCACATTTCTGCACATTAATAGCTCAACTTTTACAACTCAGTTGAGCATAAAAAATCCCTAAAATTGATTTTTTTTTTGGCCTTTTATAGAATTTCTAGTGTTTCTGATCATTTTTTATGTGTGCACATTCAAAATGCATCTCGAAAAGTGCATGACAACGTATACGTTTTTTTTCTCTCTATCCCTGAGATCTCTTGTCAGTGTCATCATTGCTCTGATGTCTTTTTCTTAAGATTGTTTTAAATTTAATTTTCTGCTCTTTGTGAATATTGTTGCTTGATGTAAGGGCCATCGGTGCCATTTGTTGTAACCTTTCAAAACTAAACTTCATTCAGCACTGTATCTAATAACACACTTGTTTAACTATTCAAAATATGTAATGGTCAATCTCAGGCTATTTTACTTATTTTTTACATGTTTTTTCTAAATGGAAGATGTTCATTAAGTTACAGGACTGCGATTTTAGCATAGAATTAATAAATACTGTACATGAAATGTAGCCACATGACATCAGTGCTAATAGCATGAGAACACTATAGTGTAGTGTTAGAGAGTGGGGACAGGCTAAAATCTTATTTTTTTTCTAGGTAGCTTTTATTAAGCTTTTACATGATGTGTCTTTAAATTGCATTTAGGACAAAGTACAGGACACTTCGCTTGATAATATAATGTATTATATAGATACTTTTCATGCATATATGCATATAATGTCTGGGGACAGAATAGGCACTGATTCCACATAACGGCCCGTAACTATCCCGCCTGTTTATTCAAACTATTCCACTGTTACCGTTGCTTGTAACATAAAATGCATCGCTGCATCTGTGCTGGAGGATTATTCCCTACCAGACCTGCTAGTCAGCGGATTGAATTTTACGTATTTTGATACGCAAATCACAAATAGCAAAGCAAGATCTTTGCATATGTGAAGATGTTACTTTAACCTCGATCATGGACACTTGTTTCAACTTTAACCTACCTACCTGCCACGGCCACAATAATATATTCCACACACTGTTTTCTAACTTTTTTAAAAAGTTAACACTTTACAGTAACACTCCTGTCAGTGCTTACTGGGCATGTGCAGGAAGCCATATCAGCCAACAGCTTTGTGCGATGTCGGCCAAGCGACTCTCTGCTGTTTTGGTGGCATTGTTTGTCGTTTACAGAACAAACATGAAAAAAAAAACTGATTGTGCCAGCGAGTCGGGATCCTCAAAAACAGGTCAAACGCCTGCTGTGATCGCATGAGCGTCAAACCTCAGCATGTTTGTTTTCTTCACCACAATGTAGCGACTAACGAAAAGAAATAAACATCTGTTTATTTTGGTGGTCGAAAACCATCTTGACATTTTTAACATTTCTGAATTAGTCACATTAGTGTGGAAACGGCCTTTCTTGGAATGGCTGAGTGCAACCTGCCTCGATGTGCGGTAGATACTCTCATTGCATGCCGGATAATGATTCAGCTTTCAGAGACTGTGGCATTTCTAAGTGGTTAAATGGTGCCTTGCTCAACAGCACATGGGTGGTAGATGTTGAGAGAGGACTGTTGAGGAATCTGAACCTGAAAACTTGAGACTACAATTAAGCTAACCACTGCTGCTCCACATATATACAGCGTAAAGCTTCTCACACTCTTTGTTTTATTGCGCCACAACACTGCAGCTAAATACATTAAAGGGTAACTTTGGTATTTTTCAACCTGGATTCTGTTTCCCATGTTTTTGTGTTTAAGTTACTAATGGGGACAACAACTTTTTTAATTGGTCCAGTATTGAGGGATAACGTTGCAGACGGTAGCCACTAAACGAGCTGCGAGGGCAAGTGAACAGTGTCAGTGTAAGGTTACGTTCACTAAAAGGTCTTGTTTTGCCACTGACAGGCTCAGATTGTTATTATAAGAGTCTGACAGCATCATGGAAAGGACTCTACAGAGAAATAATGCGTTTTCTTTACCTAAGTCTCGTTGTGAAATCTTAATATCCGTATACTCTGGCTCAAATAAATACGGGTAGCCATTGAATTCAAAGACCTCATCCACATTGTGGAAATCATCTAAGCTACGCTTTCTGTACTCCAACACAACATACTGCCCGGCTAGCACTTGTGTTTCCACCATGGATGTATTCCACTATTCCACCGTTGTTTTCCGGCAACACGTCACCTCGCCAGATTTCAGAAGGAGACTTCTCCTTGAGCGAGACTCTTTCCATAATGTTGTCAGACACTTATAATAACAATCAGAGCCTGTCATTGCAAAAACAAGCACTTTTAGTGGACGTAAATGACGGTGCCAGCTTGCCCCAATAGCACCATATTGCAGCCTGTGAGCAGCTGCCGTCTACAGCGTTCTCCCTCAATACTGGACCAGTTTCAGAAATTGTTGTCCCTATTAGTCAGTTAGACACAAAAACATGTAAAAACAGGGTTGAAAAAGGTTTAAAAATACCAAAGGAAAACCATGTTTAGATATCATAAATATTGTAGGTTTAAAAAAACTTTATAAACAATACCAGACGAAGAATATGTGTGTATATGAATTTGTCCTGCAACACCTGTATCCATCCAACACTCACTGATCCCCAGATGTCCTGAATACAGCACACATCCTTCCTTCTGGTTCAACTATTTGATCTTCTAAATGTCTTTTCAGTGAATAACAGCTAAAAGTAGAAAGGCAGGATGAATAGAGTAAAGGAGGAGAAGAGAAGAAAAGAGACGATGAGGTGAGAGGAGAAGGAGAAAGAGGTGAAGAGGAGCAGAGCAGCAGCTGGCAGGTGTCAGGAGTCACAAAGGACCATCTGTCCATCGGGTGCCATCTCCACACACACACTCACACACACACACACACACACACGCTACATTAAACTTTCTCCCTCACAACAACATGCCTCGACAGAGCTGCTCACCCTCATTTTTCAAGTTTATTTCCAGAGTTTATTCGTCTCCACTGACTGATTTGCGGACTGAGTTAGTGTTAGTTGGCTGTTTACAATAAAATACTTTAAGCTTTGAGTTCCAGTTATAATCTTTGGCTTTAACTCTGCAGGTCTCCACCCCATCAGAGTCAGACTTTCCTCGTCTTTAGAGACAGAGTGACAGTTGGGAACAAGTCCAGAGGAGTCATGATGGTGACAAGACAGAGGCAATGTGGCAAAGATGTGTGTGTGTGTGTGTGTTGCTCCTGCTCTGAACTCTGCAAACTTCCTCAGCTACTTACCAAGACAGGCATGCATACACACACACACACACACACGCACACACACACACACAGTGCGGACCTTTCACCTCAAACAATCCCTCTCTTGGGAGAAGAGTGTGAGCGCTATAGGATGACACATGTTACAGTAAAACCTCCATACATGCAGCAACTACTATCTCCTGACCGAGTTCACTGTGGAGTGTGAGAATGAGGAGGTTCACAGTAAAGTGTATGAGGCCTGGCTCACAGTTCGTCTTCCAGTTCATCCCAAAGGTGTTTGATGGGGTCGAGGTCACAGCTCAGTCAAGTTCTTTTGCACCAAACTATAAGAGGACCATTTTATTATGGACCATATGTTTGAAATCTATCTATAATGTTATTTAGATTTAATTTTGGTCTATTCTGTACACTCGACATCTATACATGTCTGTCCCTCCTCTGTTGCTCTTCCTGAGGTTTCTTCTATTTTTTCACTTTTAAAGGTTTATTTTTCCTCATCCAAACTGAAGGTCTGTACCATAGACTGTATATAAGAAGTGGCGTCACCCATTGGTTTGTGGACTGCCGTTTTGAAGCCTCAAGTTCGGCATTTTAGCCTTCGCCATATTTGTTTTTGGGAGTCGCCATCTTTGTATTTTGCAACTAGAAGTGACACAAGAGGGTGGAGCTAAATGCAACCGAACGCTGAATAAGACATTTTTGGGTGACCAAAAAGGTTACAATTAACTCTCATGAACTGAAAACACACTGTGAAATGGTTAAAGTTGTAAGACGAAAACACGGACAACTCCCAGACCGGACAACGCCGTGGTAGCAACCTGTCAATCACAAGGTAGCCACGCCCTAAAGCATCCCCTGCTTTATTATCTATTTGACTCTAAATGGGACCATAACTTACTAAATGAACATCATGCTGTATTGAAGAAGACTTGAAACTAGCGATTGAGAACATAAACTCATGTTTACAATGTTTACTGAGGTAATAAATCAAGTGACAAGTAGGGTCATTTTCTCATAGACTTCTATACAATCAGACTTCTTTTTGTAACCAGAGGAGTCGCCCCCTGCTGGCTATTAGAAAGAATGCAAGTTTAAGACACTTAAACATTGGCTTCAGTTGCCCACTGCTCTGTAAAGACAGAGGGTGTCGTATGATGTACAGATTATAATGCCCTTTGAGATAATTTTTGGGGGATTTTTGACATTCGGCTATATATATAGAATTGACTTGACTTGACAGCAAAGGGCTTTCCCACAAAATTGGAAGCATAATGTTATAGACCTAAAAGCAAGTATATGGACAGGGTTGTGCACATACTTTTGGCAATATAATGTGCCTACTACAACAGCACAACTATTAGGTTTCCTTCTTACTCTTGTGCTTGACCTCTGCTTTTGATGTTTATGTTGTGCATTAGGTCTAATCCACCTGCTGTCATCCAGGACAGTGTCATTTTGTAGTATCATTCAGACACTTCTGTGAAAAGTAAATTCAGCTCAAATAAGATTTTCCAGTGTTTTATGCTCTCTTTCTCTTCTTCCTTAAACAACTCTCTATTTCATTTTCCCCCTTCACTCCCTCCTCCCCCCGCGGCCCCTCTCTCCTTCCTTCCCCATCCCGCAGACAGAGGGCGGATGCTGGCAAACACTTCCCCTCTCCACGAAGTTACTTCCTGTCTCTGGGAATCCATTTCCTGTTCGCAGCTACTACAACAGCATTAAGAGCATTCCTCAGGAGTCTCTCTCTCTCTCTCTCACACAAAATACATATGAACATGCATCTAATGTCTGTGCCGGAGACATTGTGTGTGCATGATCTGTTTTCCTGTGAAGCATTAGTTTGTTGCTTGTCAGCCGTCCTCTTGTGTAACTTAAATACGTTTGTCTTGTAGGTCATTCATATTGAACCTTTTACTTTTGCTGTATGTAGGTTAACATTGAGACAAGTTTGAAGTGACAAAGCGCTGGCTGGGACCGGCTACTTAAACAAAGCACGGAGAAGAGGGAGAGTGACTTCATTCTCTGCTCAGGTAGACATTACTCATCTATATCTTTACATAGCAAATAGTTGTTCGCTGCTTTATTAATGCTCTGGATATCGTACATATAGAGAACCTTTAATGTCACATGTGGCCCAGCCTGATGCTTCACAGGTAAGTGGGCCGGCTGTCCACAGCCCGTAGTGTTTGAGCTGTAGTCTGGTTTGAGGAAAAAGAATTAGAAAAGACTCTGAAAGAGAAAGACTGACATTGAATGAAGAGAATGAGTGAGGATGGAGAAAGAAAGTTTGAAAAATAAAAAAGGTTCTTGGCAGGAAACAGGCATGGTTTCCTGTGGTGTTAATGTTAACACACACACACACACACACATAGTCTTGTTTCTAATCAGTGGCAGTATTATCTGGCCATACAGGGGGGAAGTGTTTATATTTGTGTAGGAGGTTGGACCGCCACACAGTGCTAGAAGTGACACACACACACTCAAAGGCACAGGGATAAACATAATCAGCACAAATGCAGCCATCGACAGACACTAGCACACAATTCCATTCACAAACATGCCGACACACACTGTATCCAAGTAAATGCAGTATTACTCTGCCTCACTGTCATCTCCAGGGATAAGTTGACAATGTCTTAGCTCGGGCTACATGAGGCCAAAATGGAAAGGAAAAGATGTGTTTTCAAATGTAGTTGCTCTAGTGTGGACATGGCGATGTGCAGTCAGCCCTGTCGCACAAATAATCACAAAATGTAATGTGTTGATTCGTGTACATAGACACAAATTTAAAAAAAATTTCAGCACAAAATCAATTTGAATGTAATCCATGTAATTGTGAACCAGGAAGTATATAGAGAAGCAAATCCTGCGTAGGGAGGAAGCTTGTGTTGATGGGTGGGTCAAAAAACACATGATTTTTTCCCAGGGGATCGGTGTTCGTGTCTCGTGTGAAACTACAAGTCAACGTTGATTTATTTGTCAGGAACTTCCGTACTTAAGATACGCCATGATCTTTTCCTAAACCTAACTAAGTAGTTTATTTTGAAAAGTCAAGGGTGGAAATTGACACATGCGTCACGTCTTGCTGGTATGGATGTATAAAGAGAACTGGATACAGCATTGCACTAGTTGCACTATTCCCCTCAATAATTTAACCAATGCACATTCAATTGCAATGGGATAAGACACATTTTGCTTGAATGTTTTTCCAGGTAACCATAAATCAAAACAACCCTACACCAAACTTTGATGGAGAAACATTGTGTGAATATGGGACCAAGCCAAACTATTGTTTTTATGTTGCACACAGAAATAATCGCATGCATGTAAACAGGGAAATGAACCTGTTTTTATCAAGTGGAACAGACTGTACCAGCCAAGACTCGTACAGGACATTGATTAAACGTCAAAAGGCCGTAAATATGTTCTTGAAATTCTCCTGTGGTCTGCCTCACTGTCTGATTTATACTCCACATAAGCTAATTGTGAAGTGTATTAACCATATGCTATATCCCAACATGCCACAATCACATCCAGGATAGAGTTGACTGTATTCAGTGTTGATAGTGATGATATCAGAGAGTTTGTGTGCGAGGAAACACACACCCTACCGGAGGGTGCTGTGCGGCTGCTGGTGTGTTTGTTCATTGTTGGTCCGGTCTCCTCTCTCCCATCTGCTGCTACTCATTAGCATGGAAACAGGACCGGGAGCGTTTTCACACATACACACACTGGCCATTAATCAACAAGTCAGACCAGGGTCCATTCCCACACATACACACCACCACACAGATGAAAACAAAGACCATACACACAGAGACACAGAAACATCCCAGAGCACACTTTAGTAGGTCTCGACCACACCTCTCGTCTCAGCGGATCAGACCTGGCAACCCAAATGTTTAACCTAGTGATGTCTCAATTGCTTTTTTTTTTTCTTGAAGTGATTACTGTTCCCTCGTGGCGCCGTTAGTGAACACAGGGACATTTGTTCCCATCAGCTGTTCTCTTTTTGTCTTCATGGGATGAATTGGCATTGGTATTATTGGGTGAATTTGTTGTCTAATTTGTCTAGCCATTATGAATGGCCACATTGAAGAGAAGAGTGTATTCCCATGAACTGACTATTCCTCGTGTAAATGAGAGTGGTGTGTAAAGGCAAATTAAGATTTAGTGCATTACAGAACGTAACAATAAGAATAGTCAAATATATGAGGAAGGTATGAAAGCAGAGAGGACATGATGAGAAAGAAACTGCAACAAAAAGATAAGACACAAAATAAAAATGCGTGAGTAAAATCAGGCATTACAAGCTGTAAAGTGATATGGTTATTAGGTGATGTAATTTAAAAACCTCACGTCTAACAGCTTAACTTATCTTGAGGTAAAACATGACATTTGGTGTGAAATTTGTATTGGCAAGCAGCTGAAACAAGATGAAATAGGAGATATTACATTTTATTTTCTAAGTTTCAATCCTATCCATTGCATTGTGCATGAGCTCAAGAGGTGAAATCTGAGCTGCTGCAGCCTGACCAAGAACAAATAACAGCATGCATGATATAAAAAAAGAAGACTTTGGATAAATTCCTTTGTTATAACAAAACTGAATGATGTTTACAATCAATTTACTTGTTGTAAACAGTGATTCAAGCCACTTTCACTGTTAACATATTTTGTGAGTTTCAGTTTGACTCATGCAGACTTTCCACTGTAAACATCAATGCTTCCTGCAGAAACTATAAGCCAACACTTCTACTCTTCAACCAGATAACAGAGGAAGATTAGTACAGAAAGACAGACAGTGGGGTAACAGATGAAGGACAGAAAAAGTGCAATCAAGACTGCATGTCTATTCAGTTTCCTATGGATTATCAGCAGACTGATTTAAAGTCTCACTGGTTTTCTTTATCATGGCTGAAGTGTTGAAGTGCCAACTGAACCTTGTTCTGGGTAAATAACATTTTTAATTTAGCTGCCACTATTATGTTAGATTTATGTTTTGGTATCTGACATGTGGAACCAATGACGTTTCCCTGTTTAACAGGAATTATATCATGCAGAAGTTAAAGAAGAGCTCAGAACCTGAGCTTTAGGATTAGGCAACAAACCCTAGTTAGGTTTATGAAAAAACATGGTTGGGCTTAAAACTACTAAGTTTGTAAAGTGAAAATGAAACTGAATGTTGTGAACATAAGGGCGCGAACAAACAGCTGATTGTAACATGAAAGTGAAACATGACACACATCGCCACACGCCCTGCGCACTTTCCCTGAGCGTTTACTGTTGCCGTGTATGGGTTTACATTGTAGTTAATGGGAGGCCAGGTGCGTCTCAAACTGCTGCTAAACAGTGCCTTGTGCAGCGGTAACACGCGCTAATGCCCTGGGGATGAGAATGCGTTGTCATATTCACAAAATATAAATACACTATACAGTATGTGTCAAAGTTGCACAGTGTGTTAAAGTTCATCAATGTTAAAAATGCCAATTCGAAAGATACCAAATATGTCTAAGAGTCTAAAAGTCTAAAAGTGCAGGGAAATGTGTGTAAAGTGATGCATCAGACATTTGCAGGTTTATACACACACATACAAATACATGCTGCCTTGAGTTTGAATGCCTTACTCATTGTAAGTGTAGCTTCAATCAAGTGTCAAATACCGATGCTGTCACGGCCGTTGGCATCTGATACCGCCACACAAGGCACCCTTTAGCGCCGGTATGAGACGCATCAGGCTTTCAATTAACAACAATGTAAACCCATCCGTGGCAACAGTAAACGCACAGAGAAAGTGCTGTGGTGACGTAGTTTAAACAGTGAAAGGAGACACACTGGGTGGGCGGAACACAGGGAAAGTTCACTTTATAATCAGCTGTTTGTTCATGTCCCGTGTTCACAACGTTCAGTTTTATTTTCACTTCACAAACTTAGTAATTTTAAGCCGAACCATGTAGTTTTTTCTTGGTAGTTTTGTTGCTTAAACGTAAAGTGACGCCAGGGGGTGTGACAAAGCGGCAGTATGTGACGAGTTGGGATGAGAATACTTATAGATGAATGAATGACAAAACCAGATAAAGCGTCTTAGTAAGGTGTTGGGCCTCCATGAGTCAGTTTTACTCACCTTAGCATAGATTCTATAGGTTACAGGGCTCTACTTTTCTTCTAAGAAATATACTCTCATTTGGCATTTTGATGATAACACATCGCTTCAAAATCTCCCACAGGTGTTCAACTAGTTTGGTTTGGCAGGGAAGCATCCTCATCATTCATTGTTATGGTTCTCCTCTCATTTATTCAGACTTTGCCTTTAATTTGTCAACCGTCTGTATGGGATATTGTCATACAGTGCAATTATCATATTTTTCCTTATGTCAAGAGGCGTTTAATGGGGAAGTGAAGCATTTAGAGACATTTTGAAGAAAACATCAGGAGCCTTGTGGTTGTCTGGCAGAAAGCCTGATCCCTAAAGAGTCGGGAAATATCCCACCACCACAATAGAGGAGTGCGAAGGTAAAGCTGTTGTGTCTTCTTACCTGCTGCTACAAAATCCACCTCATCAGAGAGAGAGAGACATCTGCTGTCTCTCTCTCTCTCTCTCCTCCTGTGTGTCCTCTGTGGCAACATCTGCTTCCTCCGCTACTCTTTCCCATCATGCAGTGGGCGTGTCCTTTGTACTGCCCCCCCCCCCCCAGCTTCATTGTTCTAGCCAATCATTGTCCTCGCCAAGCTGTTCCCACGATGCACCAGTAATGACCAGAAGGCGCTGATGGGAGCTGGTGTCTCTGAAGGAATGACTCTGCCTTTACAACCACTTTAACCCCCAGCGAGAAATAACAATAAACAAAATAAAAACAAAAACAAAGCGCCAACATAAAGAGAGCTGCGTGAATGTGTTCTGTTTTAACTGCTTCTTTTTCCGATTATAACCTCCAAAACTATGAATTAAATAAAGAATATCTGTACGTTAACGTTAGAAAAGGAACATTTAATTGAGTCATGTGCAGATATTAAGAGAGAGAGACAATCAGGGAAAGAGGAAGAAAGAGGGGGAGAAAGCGTAAGTGAAAGAGAGAGATGGAGCTCTGGGAAAAGATCAGAGCCTGGTCCCTGGGGAGCAGCGACAGATGAAGTAGCTGAATAAGCTGTCTGTCATTGTGTGACTCGGGCCGCTGTGGTCACTTCGTTTGTTCAAACTCAACAATGGAGGATGGCTGAGAGAGAAATCTCTGTTTTCCCACAAGATTTAGCCCCAAAAAATCAGTGATGCTCCGTGTGTGTGAGGGGATTTGTTCTGTTGACAAATTGAAATGCTAATAAAAGACAAGAGAGGAGGAGAGGTGTAAAGTCAGCGAGTCACTGTTATGATGCTGCTTCTTCTGCTGGGACAGAAACTGCAAAATCAGCAAAATAGGTGAAGACATGAGAAGAAGAAAAGTACTTTACTTTTGTGTACACGTCATGCTTTTAGCGGTCAAGTGGCATATCTAAATTAAGATCTTAAACTTCAGTCAGTCAGGAGCAGAAGGGCAAATCTATATGTTCAGCATCAAGTTTCCCACAATATGACAAGAGTCTCGAGATAAAAAGATAAACAATAAATCACTAATTCAAGGTGTGAATACCATGGATACTGTCACATGTTATATGATGTTATATAGACAGAGGTGTAGCCAGAAAATTTGGGTCCTGTACATGTTCAGCCTGGTCGCATGAAAATGTGTGTAAATACAATAATGCACAAGGCAAAAGTGTGAAATAAGAACGCCGTTCTTGCTTTTGAAGTGTCATTTGTACGGCATGTAGTCTGTACTGACTGCAATGTAGATGCATGCGCATAAATATGCTACACCCAGAGCTGACGTAGAATAAAAAGTGAGAAAGACTGCTTATGGCGGGCAGAAGGGGAACAGGAGTTACGTTAGTGACGTTTGTGACGTGCTTATTTTAAGGCCAACCATAACGTTTTCCCTAAACCTAACTAAGTAGTTTTGTTGCCTACTCATACACACATGTAATATTCATGTAATATTCACGGCGAGGTAAAATGTGACACCTTATCCTCTGGTGGACAGGCAGGTCTAATATACGCTTTGGCATGATATCAGTTTGGCATATTTGGTGTCATTGTGTCTCTTCATACATTAATTATCACACTGCATCTTTAGTGGTCATTAATGACTGTTATTATAGCACATTTAATTAAATATTACTCCATGAAACTCTTTTCTGGCCTCTACACTGAGGACTACTGTATTCCTTAATAAACAACTGAATGAGACTTCACTGCAGTCATGTTTTACAGGGCTATTAGTTTGTTCACTCTTGATGTTTGATGCAAATCTCCTTTCAGTGTAAACTGCTGCAAACGGTTGCTTGGTGAATCGTTTCATGAGCCCACCTTTCTCTCACATCCTCAGTTACACAAGAAGATGGAGAGAATGTTGATTAGTTTATCAGCAAGATGTTAGCTAGCAAGGTTCAATCAATACACCAATAATAAAGGTGCAGTGTGTAGGATTTGGCGGCATCTAGTGGTGTGGTTGCAGATTGCAACCAACTGAGTACCCCTCCGCTCGCTCCTCTCTTTCCAAGACTGCGGTACCGTGAGCTGCCGAGTACAAAACCGTGGTAACGCCATTCACCTTGCTCGTAGGCCATCCTTACCATAATAACATTACTTTAGGAGCAACGGAAGTCAGACGGCGGCAGGCGGCATTACAGTTCTGCATTCTGCGACTCACGTTATAACAGTTTCACCATAGACTATATATAAGAAGTGGACATAGTCACTGTGACGTCACCCATTGGTTTGTGGACTGCTGTTTTGAAGCCTTGAGTTCGGCATTTTGGCCTTCACCATCTTGGTATTCAGCCGTCGCATCTAGGTATTTGGCCGTCGCCATGTTGTTGTTTTTTTGCAACCAGAAGTGACACAAGAGGGTGGAGCTAAGTACATCTGATAGAATTAACGTTCATGAACTGAAAACACACTGTGAAAGGTTTAAAGTTGTAAGACAAAAACACGGACAACTCCCAGTTCGGACAATGCCGTGGTAGCGACCTGTCAATCACAAGGTAGCTACGCCCTAAAGCATCCCCTGCTTTATGGTCTACTTGACTCTAAACGGGACCATAATTTACTAAATGAACGTCATGCTGTATTGAAGAAGACTTGAAACTAGCGATTGAGACCATAAACTCATGTTTACAATGTTTTACTGAGGTAATAAATCAAGTGAGAAGTAGGGTCATTTTCTCATAGACTTCTATACAATCAGACTTATTTTTGCAACCAGAGGAGTCGCCCCCTGCTGGCTATTAGAAAGAATGCACGTTTAGGGCACTTCAGCATTGACTTCACTTTTCAGACCCGGATGTTGCCCACTGAGTTTCACATGTGTGTCAGAGAACTACGGTGGCCTTCAGGTAACATAGAAAGGCTATCCCTTGAGCCAGTGTTTGGTTTGTCCGTTCTGGGCTACTGTAGAAACATGGCGGAGCAACATGGGTGACTCCATGAAGAGGACCCGCTCTCTATGTAGATATGAAGGGCTCATTCTAAGGTAACGAAAACACAACGATTCTTAGTTTCAGGAGATTATACACTAATGAAAACATACTTGTGAATATGATATTCCATTTCTGCTAATAGATCCCCCGAAATGTTACACACTGGTACTTTAAACAATAATAACTAACTTATGAGGTTAAGTTCACATGTGCATGTAATAGCAAACATTTAATTTCAGGCTTAAAGGCCTCCCCATGTTGGGGCCCTGAGTAGTATGTTGCACTGTTCCCCTCATTACTACATCGCTGTATATAGATGACTGTCTATGTAGGATGCTGCTGATACTGTAAACTGAACCTAAAAAAATATACAAATATAGGCCTATATACTTTATAGTGTATATGGAATATATCTATGCCTTCATTAGAGAGCTGACAGGAAATGAGTGGGGGAGAGAGATGGGGATCAACATGCATACTCGAACCGAGGATGTTGTGGTCCACGGTTGGTACCTTAACCCCCTATAGGATACGAGGGTGCCCCAGTTTGTGTGTGTGTGTGTGTGTGTGTGTGTGTGTGTGTGTGTGTGTGTGCGTATGACAGGTGACCAGTGTGTGGACAAAAGAAGGGTCAGTGGCAAAGTGTGGGCTCTTTTCTTCCCCCCTTGTTGCCGTCTTCCCAGTAATCTCTCTCTCTCTCACAGACACAAACCAACGGACATTGACATGCATGCTTACACACTGACACACACATTCAAACAGATCTGTGAGAGGAGAGGAGAGGAGAGGAGCGTAGAGTATGAATGGACAGATTAATCAGATTATAGCAGAGACACACTTAAACAGCCTGTTCTCTGGATTAGCTACGGTCCTGCCTACTCCCTGTCAGAATAAAAAAAGTGTGTGCGAGGAGGAGAAAGTGGGGGGAGAGTAAAAGAGACAATATCTTACCCGACACACATGTATACTTTGTGTATTTTCAAATTTTGTGTTGCTTCTGTTGACGGTGTTGGCATTAAACATCGCCGATGTTCGTATTACTTAATAATGGAGGTTCTAAAATCCTGCAACACAAATTATGGCACAATTTACATATCCTTAACAAGAAGATGTAAACTGGCTGAACTGTTAAGCACCATACGAACACTTCTATATATATTTAACCATGAAGAAGTTTCGATTTCCCCCTCAGGAGTTCAAAGAATGCTGCTCTTTATGTGCAGCGGGGCGGCATATGGCAGCCAGTGACCAGGGCTTTGTCTGACTATTGACACCAGAGAGATGCAGCGAGGGAGGATGTGAGTGTGTGCGACTGTTCGGGGGCCGGAGGACAGCCTAACAACAACAAAGGACCAGCTTTAAGCCTGTCTCCTGTGATTTTCCAACTCAGCGAAAAGCTATTGTGGCACCGAAAAAAAGTTAAGTTAAAAAGCTTAGCATGGTATGTGCTAACAACTGCCTGCCGCTTGTGTAATACAAGCAAATACTTTTTGAGCAGTCACAGTCGCAGACGTGTCTACAACCACCGGGCAGGTCACTGCTCCAATATGTCCGCCTGTAACTTGACTTATAATGTCTCTCTGAAACGTAACTAAACTTTCTTTCCGATTGCTTTACTTTCTTTTAGTCAGCAAGGCCATGACCCGTGTGTGCGTGTGTGTGTGTGTGTGTGCTCCATGTCGACACTTAATACAGTTTGTCCTCTGTAATTGCAGCAAATTTCTGATCATCTGTCATCCAATTTCAGTCTCGTGTGCGAGTGTGTGTTTATACGAGACTGCAAACCAGATGAGTTTCTTTGATGACTACTGCTACACTCCCAGTGGTCGCTAAATGACATACACACACATGTACACACTCACACACACACACACACAGAGTAGTCAAGGCAGGGGCAACCGGGACTAAATCCAGACTGGTGGTTTCTCTCTCCAGCTATAAATACCCCTCTGCTTAAAACAAGATCACACACACACACACACACACACACACACACACACACACACACACAAGCGCTGATGTTCATGTACAGAGAACAAAAACACTCATTCACAAGCACATCAACACACAGACTAATATAAACACACATACGTAGCCACACACACACACACACACGCACAAACACTCACACACAAAGAGATGGCTCTGGCCTCAGAGGAGGCTAGCTAAGCGGTCTATGATTATGGGGTGTGTCTTTGTCTCATTTAGTGGTTCCACAAGGAGACAGTCTTCTGCTGCGTCAGACGAACACACACACACACACACACACACACAAATGCAAATACCAACACACTATCACTTAGCGACAACAAATCCCTCAGCTTGAATTTGTTAAATTGCTCTGTAAGGGATCTGCAAATGTAAAAATGTCTGCATATGAGGCCATTTTTTTGGCCATCTTTTGTGATGATGCAAAGCTAAAGCATTAGTTATGAATCCGTATGAAGGTAAAGCCACCGTCATAATCACGCTATGTATCTTCACTGTAGAAAAAGCAGCCACATATTAATATAAAATCACTCTCAACACCAGACGTGCTATATTTCATTCCTCTTTTATTTGTGGAAAAATATTGCGCTGTTTTCCAGTAATAAAAATGACAGGCTCTGTACATACGACTCTTCTCTTAAATACAAACACAGTCACAGGGGTCTCAAGTGCCTAACACATACATGCATACATACATACTTTACATACATACATTATCTGCCAAATAAAAAACTTAAATTATAACAGGTTTAACAAAAATCACAACGAGATGGAACACAAATAATTACATAATTAAATTAAAAGAATACATCTTTTCTTTAGATAACAAATAACATAATAAAAACAGATGATCCTAACCAACGGCAGGCGGGGTGATGGTGTCCTTCAATTGGCTAATAGTGGAAGACTGGGGGTGAAGGGAGCGGGAGTGGGCAGTGCATACATTAGACACCACACACAGGTATCCTCACACTCATACACACACACACACGCACACCTCCATAGTGCAATGGCAGTTAAGACTAGTCCTTTATAGCTTGGCTTACTTGGAAACACAACAGTGTCATCAGAGGAGGATTTTGTACTTCTTTAGGGTGTTTTTAATCAACAAATTGTGGCCAAAGGAAAACATTATGTAATCAAATAATTACACTTCCTTGTTTCACTGTCTCTTCCTTTGTTTGATTGTTGTGTTTCCTAAGTCGCCCTGCCCAAAACATTGCCCTGTGTATCACAACCTTCAGGGGTCAGGGGGCCAGTATGGCCCAACAGGATCCATGTTGGATCGATCTGCAGTCACTACTGGAGTCTCCAGTTCTCTATTTCCTGCTGAGAACCAGCTCAGCCGACACTGTCTTCGTCAGTGCTGCAGAGCTAAAGACGTACAGTTGCTGCAGAAGTCCCTCTGATTTTAATTTGGGTTTTTTTTTGTCAGGAAAAGCTCCAATTGAATGAATTCTTAACAATAAATAGACTAGCAGCTGCAGTACTAATGTTACTACATCCTTTACTCTGCAGCACTGCACACAACATGAACTGTCCAATATCCACAACAGCTTTTACACTGCATTGTAAAACCACAGCACGTAACAGTACTACAACAGTACTTCAAAAGTTCTCAGTACTCCAAAAGGTACTACACTGTTCATTCAACCAGTACTCCACGGTACTACAATATCATCGGTCAACATCCAAGTCAATACTCCATCCTGGTACGAGCAGTACATCTTCCACTGCTGCACGAGTACTCGCTCAGCACTGTTTCTTTACTAGTGCTAGTCTTCTGGTACTTCATCCACTGAGTCAGCATTAGACCTGACATCCATCGCAGGTCACAAATGTCAAGTATTCACCCGTAGTACTACTGTAGTACTAAAGTCCTTGCCAAGTCGGTGCTGACTCCGCGCTGGCTCAGTAGCACCTTGGCTCAAAGTCCTCCGGTAAATCCCAGGGAACAGCAGCAAACAGCAGGAGTAAAACCTCCCGGAGACAAGCTGAGCTCTACTGCTCAGGGCTGGTGTGTGTGGACCGCCATTAACCACAGGAAACTGGTCTGATCTGGTCTGGACTGGTATCATACCTGCAATACAGAAGGGAGAAAAGTTAGTGTTTAGTGTGCTTTTATATGCGTGTTGGGGGAAAATGATTCTGTATATTTTTTCGGGCAGATTATTGTATTTTGTGTATTCTCACCTCTGTGGCAATGATACATTCGTCTTTCTGGTCCGACATGACGTAGACGGACTGGTATTTGGCGTTGTTGGTACACTGGTACCTGCTGTCACTGGACTGTGGTATTCAACATCACTGGTTGACTGGTATTTAAGATCACTTGCTGCGTGATTGTTCAATTCGCTGGATGACTGATATTTTGCTTCGCTGCAGCTCGGTGACTCTTCTACTTGTTTCATTTCTGAAGCGTCACTGTGGGACAAAAAAGAACACAAACAGATTCAGAAATGCCGTCCTTCACACAACATATGCTATCATTGCATTTAGGCTGACGCGTGTACGTTTCACTCCATGCATGATACCAAATTTCCAACCTTTGTAATTATAGACAGTATTTTGTATGTACCTTTTTTGTCTCTTCCTGTATCTTTCCTCCGAGTCAAACTCATCCAGCATTTCACATTTAACCTCTGGCTCTTCACGCTCCTCTTCTTTACACAGCAACAGCTCCTCAGGCCGGAGCTCGTGGACCAGGTTGTACTCCACGCTGGGGTAGCGAGTCTTAAAGCCGTTCTTCTCTGATCCGTTGAGCCCGCTGATTCCACTCAGACCACCCAGCGACCCGGCGAGGTCCGAATGGTAATCCACCTTCTTGTTGGTGTTTTTAATTGACGTCGTCGTCGTCATCATAGCGCCCACCTCCTTGTCACTGCGGAGACAATTGTTGGTGGTCGTCAGGTTGTTCATGGTCTCGTGGCTGTCGCTGTGGACACTGTCGCCGTGGTGACTGTGCCTCTCCTGCAGTTTGACCCGAATGTAGACCACCAGCACCGAGCAGCCGATCAAGATCACGAGAACGAGGAAGACGCCGGCGCACACGGCCGTCCAGGGGAATCCGCCGTCGTCGTCCTCTTCGTCTTCAACGTTTTCATCTCCTGGGGAAGAATATCGCCGATCTGGTCCGTCCACCACCGGCTGACCCCTGGGAACCTCTGGTAAGAGGAACTGGCAGTTGTGACCGCCGTAGCCGGGCACACAGGCGCACACATAGCGACCGCCGCGCTCGTGGCAGGTGGCTCCGTTGTGGCAGGGGCTGTGATGGCAGCGGGAGATGGGGGAACTGCAGTTTTCGCCAGTATATCCTGTGGAAGAAGCAGAGTTTAAGAGTCTAGAACAAAACTAATATGAAACTACATAAAAGACGCATGTGTTTGTGCGCTGTCATACCTGGAGGGCAGGTACAGGTGTAACCGCTCTCTGCCTCCTGACACGTCCCGCCGTTCTGACACGGGAAGGACAGACAGTATCCAGAGATGCTGCTGCTGCTGTCCTCACAGTTAGGACCTGAAAACCCCTCAGGACACTGACAGAGGTAAGAGTTCACCAGATCCACACATTCTGCACCTGCAGAGGGGAGAGGGAGGATTAGTCTCCAGGATATTTTTAGGTTTGATTGTTGGTAAACTTACAAACGCAGAGGACAACGTACCGTTTAAACAGGGGTTGGAGGAGCAGTGGTCGATCTTCTTCTCGCAGTTGAAACCAGCGTATCCCATCGGGCACTGACAGAAGTAGCCACCTTCAGGGTTGTCGGCGCAGCGTCCGCCATTGAAGCAAGGCCCATCTGCACAGGTATTGGCACTTAACTCGCAGTTGTTGCCATAGAAGCCAGGTGGGCAGGTGCACTTATAGCCGTTATCGTTGTCCTGAAACAATATAAACGGTGGTTACACACAGGCTTGTTTCCACGAATATACATATTTTTGTTAACACATCACTTCTCTAGCTTGACACTCACAGTGCAGCTGCCTCCGTGGCGACACGGGTTTCCAGAACATTCGTTGACCTGGATCTCACAGCCGGCGCCTGTGTATCCGGGCAGACATGAGCAAGTGTAGCTGCCCTGGCCAGTGTTGGTGCAGGTGGCTCCATTAAGGCAGGGCTTATGATGTGTGCAGTAGTTCAGATCTGGAAACACCAACAATAAATTCATAAATAATACAGTTTAAATATGAAGAAAAAGAGGGCTGATTGAACGCCACGGCGTCCAAACAAAGTCGTAAATCTTTCGGTAAACTCACCCTGGTTGCAGAAGAGCCCGCCCCATCCCTCCTGGCAGTTACACTGCCACGGCTGTTGGCAGGTGCCGTGGAGGCAGCCTGGGTAACGGATACAGTCGTCACAGTAACGCCCACTGAAGCCAACGCGACACCTGGGAACATTCATCAAACTGTTAATAACAATCTATCTGTCTATTTATGATCCAGTTAAGCAACTCCCAGATATGAGGAATGCATTTTCATTGTAACTTACTTGCACTCTGCAGGTTTATCACAGAAGCCGTGTTCTTCATCACAGCCAGGAAGACAGATTGCTGCAGGGAGGAAACACATAGTGACAGGTGAATCATAGGAAACCCAAGGGTGGAAACATGTGTTTGCCCTCCATCAGTCTCCCATTCACAGAGGGGCTTTTCAAACGTCTGGTTGGCGCCTCGGCCTTCTTATCTGTTTGTCTGTCTTTCCAGCTTGTTTACCTGCTGACTTGTCTGTCTACAGTCTCTTTCATTCTCCCTGTCAGAGGCCTAATAAACCAGACAGAGGCTCGTGTTTGGTGGTTAAAGATACTCTGGACCAAACCGAGCTGCAAAGTGGAGATGGGTAAAATCTTGAAGGTCATTCCTGACCGCCGGCTGAAATGTGTTTGTCTCGTCAATGCTGCAAAAGTTGCTGAAAATGTTACCTTTCAGCTTTAACAGCCCACAGGGAACTTTGGTCACCAAACGGGGGAACCAGCCAAGCCAAGCCTTCTCCTTTAACATGGTTGTTCTCCAACACAAAAGCATCCCACACAAAGCCTCCTTTCTCCCCTTGACTGTGGGTCAGAAGTCCCTTTTCTCACCCTTGGCCCCTCTCCTCTTCTCCCCCCTCCTACTCCTCTCCTCCTTTCCTCTTCCATCAACCTATCCCCTCTCTTCTCCTCCTCTTCTTCTTCCTCTCCTCTCCTACATTCATCCTTTCCCTCCTCCGCTCCTCCCGTCTCTCCTCACTCCCCTCCTCCTCCTCCTCCTCCTCCTCCTCCTCCTCCTCCCTCCGGGGCCAGCTGGTCTGTGTGGAGCTAACCACCAGACAGCTGCTCCATTGTCTCCTCTCACCGAGCAGCTGCCCCCTCCACAACAATACACAGCCCCGCTCGGCCAATCACCGGCCCAGGCCGCAACAATACAGGACCCCCACTTGGCCAATCGGGGAGGAGGTTTGGGGGCGAGGAGGCCCCAGTGGTCTAATGGAAGGCACGCGGCGTGTGAATTACTGAGGAGCCACTGCGGCTCATTAGAATGGAGGCCTCTGGTGCTATGGGATAACTAACTGACGCCTGTTGCACACGGGCCCCGCATTAGGAGGTGGAAAAAGTCCCTCAACAATAAAGATAGGCAAGTGATTAACTTTGAAAAGCAATTACTTTTCAGAAAACCAGAAAGTCTCATCAGAGTTCATTTATAGCTCCTTAGTTTTGAGAGTTAAATAACACATTCTTGAGCTCTCTCAGCCATAACTAATGTACATTATTATTGCTCATGTATTGAGGCAGTATTTTGGGATCAGACGCTCTATGTTAACATCAACAAATCCTACTAATGGCTCCTTCACCTTATCTATCCAACAAGCAGCTGCCAGAGAATTTAAATATTAACTAGTGCAACAATACAGAGATGAACAACTGCCCCTTTTATCCTCCATTCATGGTATTTCCACCACGCCGCCTGAATGATTGAGTGTTGGATTAATAAGCAAACCCACTTACGTTCAGTGCAGTACTGCCCCTTCCAGCCAGAGTTGCATATGATCTCCCCGCGCTCGCCGCAGGAGAAGTGCCCAAAAGCGTCGTCTCTGGGCCGGCAGAAGACAGAGCAGCCGTCGCCGTAGTAGTGCTCGTCACACATGAAGCGGTAAGAGTAACGCAGCTCAGTTCTGCCGCCGGCTGTCTGCACGTCCTTGGACCACTCTTCTCCAACGGTGAGGTGACGCTGGGTGGTGACCCTGCTGATCAGACGCTCCGGGTTGTCTGCAAAAGTCATCAATGGTCATATTTTTATCACGGTTGGTGTTGTGATTGAATGCAGCATGATGTTCTGCAGAACAGGTGCACAAGGGGCGTTATGATTGCCAAATTATGACTTTTATCTAGTTTGTTAAGTAGATTTAAGATTATTTTTATAATGAAGATGTCTTTCTTTAACCTTCTATAGAAAGATGGCCACACATATTACATTACTATTAGTATATGATTGTTTTGGGGAGGTGGTTGACTGCCATAATGAAAATATTTGTTCTATATTATGCACTCTCCTTTTAGAAATAGAGTAGGTTACAACAGCCAGCTTCTTCATTATCTTGGCCACCACAGACACGCACACTCTCATGTTAGGGTCAGTTAGTCATCATTAGTGCAGTGATAAGAGCAGGACATAAAGATAACTGCCACACTGCAGGGTCAAATCTCAACTGGCACCTGCAAAACCTGTGGGTGGCCTTTATCTCATGATGTTAAATAAACCTCCAGCTGTTGAGAAGTTTGACACATAGAAACTCAAGTTATTAATCATCAAATCTAAAGGTTTATTGTGATAATATATAAGAATATGTCATCCACTTGGGAAAGAATCTCTATATGTAGGAGTGAGAGTGTCAGCATAAAACATTCATCAAGCTTTGTGTTGCACTAATGACTGAGCACTAAGTGAAAAAAACATGCTACTGGGAGAAAACAAGGCCACCATTCGCCTTCTGGCCATGTCTTTGAGTTACACTGCTGCCTTCTCTGGCTGTCACCCACCTGTTGTCAGGTCGTCCAGGGAGTCAGTGTGCAGGGCTTCAATGATCAGTGAAAACGTCCCCTGAGGAGAAACAGACAGACAGACAGACAGAGTCAACAGCTGCTCGGCCTGGAAGGAGCAGAACAGCAGAGGGCCATTATAGGAGGCCTCCCAATAAACTTCACACAGCCTAATTCTCGTGTTGATTAGGGGCCTAATAAGGGCTACTACCTGCTCCCTTTTCACACCCCTGCTACTATCACACTCTGACACTGCCGTAAAACCAAACGAGGCGGAATTTCACGCTGTGCTGCCAATGATGTGCCAACTCAGAGGATGTTAAATTTCCCACCAAGCCTGGTCGGAGGAGAGGAGCGTTTGGTGAAAACACCCCCCTCCTCCTCCTCCTCCTCTTCCATACAACACACACACACACTCACACACACTCACACTCACACACTCACACACACACGCCCCCCCTCCCCTCCCCGTTTTATCCTACCCCAAAAAGCACAGAAACACTACAATAGCCCCTCTCACACAGTGCTGACAAAGACCCTCACAAGTGTTGAGTTTGGGAGCATCTGTTGCGTTTTGCACTCTTCAAAGCTAATATGTCCCAACGGAATAAGACTACAATAACTTCACAGTCTCACATAATGCCATTTACTCCTTAAAAAATGTGACATCAATAACAAAATAGATCAGACAACATGCACAAAAACTATACATTTTAAATGCGTAAAGATGCATAAAGAGTGCGTAAAGATGCGTAAAGAGTTAATATTCTACAGTAATCTTGCAGGAAAAGTTGTAGTTGTTCAGTTGTTTATAGGTATATAAACCGGTTATTGTTCCGGTGCGCAACACAATACACCTAAAGGATAGTTCCTATGTGATGTATTAGGACCCATCACTACATCCCCCCTTCTAATTAAGAGACATTTCTTGTGGAGATGCAGAAATAACCTTCCTGAACAAAGTTATGAAAAACTCTTCTCCATACCTCAACATTTTGTAACCTGTTAACAGTTTGAAGGTATTAAAGTATTATCAAAACAATAACATCTCTATCAATAAGAACACTTAAGGCTTTTCACTTTCACTTAGTAGCTTATATATATATATATATATATATATAAACATTGCCATATACCACTAGTATGAAAACATTTTCCAACATATGTTTCTGTAAACATTGATACAATAGTCAACAAAATATTTTCAAGTATCAACTTCTCTCTCTCTTCCTAGTTCCTATGTGACGTATTAGGACCCATCACCACAGTAGTGATGTACATGATGGACAGATATACTAATATTTCTCATAATAAGATGTCTATGAGCACTCACCGGCCATCAAAGCTAATATGTCCCAATGGAATAAGACTACAATAACTTCACAGTCTCACATAATGCCATTACTCCTTAAAAAATGTGACATCAATGACAAAATAGATCACAAGACACACACAAAACTATACATTTTAAATGCGTAAAGAGTTAATATTCTACAGTAATCTTGCAAGGAAAAATTGTAGTGATGGCCATGATGGCAGACATACTAATATTTCCCAATGGAATAAGACTACAATAACTTCACAACTTCATGCGTAAAGATGCGTAAAGATACGTAGAGAGTGCGTAAAGATGCGTAAAGATGCGTAAAGAGTGCGTAAAGATGCGTAAAGAGTGCGTAAAGATGCGTAAAGAGTTAATATTCTACAGTGGTCTTGCAAGGAAAAGTTGTAGTGATGTCCATGATGGCAAACATACTAATATGTCTCATAATAAGATGTCTATAAGCACTAATATGTCTCATAATAAGATGTGTTTAGGGACTCACCGGCCATGTGAATGCGAAAGGGAAGTGGATTGGGTTGGTGAAGCTGTCCGCGTTGGTCTCAGGCACCTGGAAGGAGTTGGATCCGAGGACGGGCGTCACAGCGCCGCCGTAGGTGCAAGGAGGCTCCGGGGACACATTGGTTTGGTAATGCTTCAGACAAACCCGAAAGAAAGTCTTGCACTCGCACTGCTGGTGTTGTGCAGAGCCTCCAGATGGGCAGCAGTTGGAGTTGCCCTGAATCCCCTTCTTGTTGAGGAACTCCTGCAGCTTCAGCTCAAACACTCCGGAGCATGAAACCTAGAAAAGGTATAACAGGTAACTTCAGGATGTGTTTGAGAAATACGATACAACTTCATTTTCAGTTTGCACTGAAATTCATTTTGCATCCATAGGCAGCTCAGTTTGAGAAAAAGTACACATACAATAGACATACTGTTACCATAGACAGACAGACAAGTTAGACCCATCAGACAAAAAACAAAACACATTATTCATACATAACCCATTACAAAATGACCATATGTCCTCTGGATTTACATGTCTTTAGCAGCACATTAATTATTATTTAGCAACAAGATTGACTGATGGACTAAAAGCCTGTTCTTTAGCCTGATGAGGTTAAATGTAGGGACTCTGAATCGCCTCTTGGAGGGCAGAAGTTGATATTTAAAATGTAAGGGATCAGAAGAGATGCTGTTGGCAAGTCTGAGCATACTCTTGTTGTGAGCTGCTTGAAAGGAGCTGTATAAATATGTAAAACTTTTTTTTTTTAACAGCCACAAAAGTATGCAAACACACAGACAGCTGTGCGTAATATACCCTTTATTAATATCATCATGTTGGACCTTACCTGGCAGGTTAGTAGAGAAGAGACGGTGACAACCAGGAGGAGACACAGGCGTCCCATTGTGTTGACAGCCCTTCAACAAGCAGTGAAAGCTCCAACACTCAAACAATCATGGAGAAAGTGTTCCCTTATGTCTCAGTCAAGGTGAACTCTTGACGCGCAGGAGATGAAGATGAAGAAGATGAAGAAACTTTTTTCCTTTTGGTGCGCCTTTTCTTCTGCCTCTCTAGTTTTCCATACGAGGCACAAGTTTTTGACAGAAAAAAAAGTTTTACAGTGAAAGTAATCCTCAGCAGAAGGATCCTCTTGGTGAATGAAATCCCCGATGAGAGTTAATTCCAGTCAGTGGTTGTTGTTGGAGGAGAAGAGGCAGATCTTGATGTCCTTGTTTATTTTTTCCCACTTGATTGATAATGATATGCTGATGCTATAAGTCTCCCTCTCTCTCTCTCTCTGGGAATAACAGTGCGTGTGTCTGATGGGTGTCCTGCCCTGCACAGGGTTTTATACTGGGCCAGCAGGCGAAGGGTAATAAGATGCAAATGAGCTCCTCTTCCTCCTCCTCCCTCCACCACCACCACAAGTCCGCCCAGGGGCCATCACAAAGAAAGAGAGGAGAGAGGAGGGGGTGCACACAACTTTTCTAAACCCCCCTCCTCTCCTCCTCTCTTTCTCTCAAAGGGACAGACCAAATGGCTAGTGAGCTGTTAAATGTGCAACAACCCCTCGCTTCCCCTGATGCCTCCCTTCCTCCACAACACAACACAACACACACAGAGGCACATTTACATTCCGACAAATTCTTTAACCTTCCAGCACGAAATCCTCCACATCTCAGCAATCAAGTGATTTATACACTGCAGCCAGTCAGAATCAGATCAGAATCAGAATCAGAATCAGAATCAGAATCAGAATTAGATTCAGAATCAGAATGGTGTTTATTGCCAGGTGTAAGAGGTATACACTAGGAATTTGCTTTGGTTGTTGTTGGTGCAAGTAAACAGTATAATAACAAAAGAATAGATAAAAACGTAAGAATAAAATAAGAATAAAACAATTTAATTTCTAGCAATATACAATATACAAAATAAGCTATAA
The DNA here is from genome assembly GCF_015220745.1 of Sebastes umbrosus. Taxonomy (NCBI): domain Eukaryota; kingdom Metazoa; phylum Chordata; class Actinopteri; order Perciformes; family Sebastidae; genus Sebastes; species Sebastes umbrosus. The sequence goes on from NC_051270.1 coordinate 17,313,714, forward strand.
ACAAAAATAAACATGATATAAACAGATAGTGCAAATATTGCCAGTGTGCAAATTCTTTAACCCCCACAGCACGAAATCCTCCACATCTCAGCAATCAAGTGATTTATACACTGCAAGCCAGTCCAGGCTGGTGGCTTCTCATATTTACACTGTAAACAATTGATGTTAATTTACAGCAGGATTTCAACAGTATTAAACTGTTATTGCTAAAAACAGTGCTTTACTGTTAATACAAAAGAAAACCTGTTAAATTATAATTTAGTAATAATAATTTAACTGAACTATAATGCATTCTTAAAAAGCAGCACTTTGATGCTGATCAACTGTCTAAAGTATCATAAGTAACAGTTTCATGCAGTATTTTTTTAATTCTGGGACCTGATCTGCACATGTGAGGCTTGTACATTGTACATGATTGTAAAATCAGTGAATTAGCTCTGTTCTTCACTCACATGTTGTTATGGTTTGCATTCTGTGCTTGTAGCCAGCTATAGACAGACACTTTGGGAAAAGTATCAACAAGTCTATTATAGCCTTTTTCCTAACAAGTGCCTTTAATTGTATTTAGTGTGACAACATAAATAGTGCATTAAAACAAATCAGTAAGATAATGTAAAAGAAAGGTGAAAAATAGCTATATAATGTATATTTAAACACTAAATTAACTGTAAAATACTGTGAAATTAATAAAAAAAAAACAGTTCAAACTGTATTTTTCATTAACAGTACAAAGCTGTAAATTTCAGCGACAGTATAATAATGATAATTTTACATTAACATAAAGGCAACCCTGCTGCCAGTTCTTTACTGTTATTTTACTGGGAAATTCTTAACAGTGTATGGTTATATGGTAAAAGCCTTAATCTGGTACTGTTCCTCTGCAGCCAGCCGGCAGCCAGCAGTCCCAACTGCACCACAACGACCATCTGCTCCAACACATTCCTATGCTGTTATACTCCAGCCCTGGTGTTCACATGTTCACACGCACACAAAAACAAGTCCTATTAGTTCCTATTACCTTATCTTTATTTTTACTGTCATACCTCTCCAAGTCCAAGTGTATCATGTTATCTTACATAATGCTAAGATAAGATATTGCTTTATTAGTCCAGCAGTGGGGAAATTTGCGCCTGGGTCAGTCCTTCATGCTGGTAGCCATCAGGCTCCACAATAAAACCCTAACCCTACATATGAGAACTTTGAGGACTTTAAAAACTTTAAACATGCACTATCTGCAACCAACTTGGACTCTAACCACAACTTACTTTACATTATACATCGTATATACCACTTTATAGACTGCACATATGCACATACTACATTTATTTATTGACGGACTGTACACACTATGTTCACCCATTCACTCTGTATCTTTTATATCTCTATTATTGCTTTTATAATTTTTATATACCTGATTTCTCCTTTGTTTCACTCTGTTTGCTGATGTTGCTGCTTTGATATCTGAATTTCCCTCCGGGAATTAATAAAGGTTCATCTTATCTTATCTTAAATGCCGAGAATACGCGTATGCATTTACAGTTCACACCATCCTCATAAATCCGAATTATGGTGATGACTAACCAAATTCCCATCAACTTGTCTGTATTTATACTCCTAAATTATATTTCAACCACTTTAAATGGATAAAGACCATCATTATGATTGTTTGAAGGCAAAATACTCTAAAACCAAGTTGCGCAAAGACGCACCAGATTACGCACACGCTGGCAGCAGGCCAACGCACCTAAACCTTTGTCACCGCATGCCTCTGTGTTTCCTTTACTTGCTCTTTGGTAGAGGCAGTAAAAAAAGACTTGGTGGTGTGTCACTCGCGTGGCTGTCATTAAGGGACTTTGTGAGGAGGAGGATGAGGAGGAGGAGGAGGAGGAGGAGGAGGAGGAGGCATAGAGGGAGTAAAGTTTTTTCTCTTTGTGCTTTCAGCTGTATGGTAATCTGGCCGGCAGCACCTGCTCTCCCACAATAATACAACACCAGAGAGAGAGAGAGAGAGAGAGAGAGAGAGAGAGAGAGAGAGAGAGAGAGAGAGAGAGAGAGAGAGAGAGAGAGAGAGAGCATGGCCGGGTGTATAAACAGTAATCTTACAATATGTTTGATAACAAAATATTACATTTCCTGCATATAATCACAAGAGATAATACATTATACACTATAGTTAACCATGGACACTACACAAGTCCCTGAAAGAATACTAATACTGTAATATGGGACAACAACACACTGACTCCACACATGGACCCACTAGCTCATTTGCATATTTGTGTGTGTGTATCCTGCAGAAAAATGTGGGGAAGAATTCGCACTTGTTGGCATGATGTTGTTATGAGCTCATCTCTGGCTGTGAAGTAACTGAAGATGTTGGTATCTCATGAATATTGTCCATCTTTTGAATTAAACTTAAGCAGACAGTCAGCAAATCAGCCAAATACGTTCTTCTGTTTTGTGATTCTGAGTCATATGAGGTTATGATTTATAAGTCTATCTATCTATCTATCTATCTATCTATCTATCTATTTATCTATCTAGGTTTATCTATCCTGGTGGAAAAACAAAGGTGATCAAGCTTTTGCCATCAGGGCCCCCAGCCTTCCTGTGATCCTTCTATTTTACCTTCTCCCCCATTTGTTTTGTAGTTTTAATGTTAGTTGTCATGTTTTTTTTTGTGATTTTTTTTACTATTTTTTATGCTGCATTGCTTGATTTACAGTTTTTCCTCAATCGCTTTGGCTCATTTTGCAAAACAGTCTTAACTTTCTCTAAACTGTAAGTGTAATCGTCACAACTGTTTGATGGGACATCACAACTCTATTGCATGTCTGCAAAATGTAGTAACTCACCCACAACACTTAATTCATGCTTCAAAACCTAGTTATTGTGTCAGTAAATTGCCACCAAAATGAAAAGTTGTTTTGTCATCGTGTGAGCCATACTGGTCAAAATGTTTAGGTGTTTTTTCACCATGGTAATCCAACCCTAACCCTAACCCTAACCCTGGAAGTGTTTCTATACAAATATCTGTTTTGTTCTACTTTTTGGTGACACTGACTGCTTACTGTACTATAGTAGTATCTGTATATACTATACAAGAATATCAGTTTTGTCTATATCTGAATACAGCTCTAACGAGCTGTTTAGACTCTGATTTCAACAGAGGTAAAAGCTTACTGAAAGTCAATAGGCCTACTGTAGTGCACAGAAAAATGTATGCATATTTCATGCATACAATGAACAGAAAATTGCCATAAAATGGCATCCATGCCAAAAATAGGTAAAGCAAAAAACAACTAATTGTACCTCCTCACAGTATGTAACACCATGTCATAGATATTTATGGAATATACATGTATGTCTGGCAGATTTTGATAATTGAATGGATCTTGGATTTTGCATGATGGCACAAACTATGAAAGAAAGTTTAGAAGTTGTGAAGAGGACGACGGGTTCACTGAGAGTCAACTCATCAGTTCTGATCAGCAGGACGTGTACAAATACTTACTCTTTTGCACACATGTGCGAAAACACGTGCAATTTTCTCGAATGAGCGAGAAATTCAAATCTGCTATGAACATCAAACTAATTGACCAGAGATTTTAACTTATCGTTTTGAAAAAAAAAACAATTCTCATTCAAAAATTGAGCCAAAGCGAATGAGGAACAACTGTTGCACTTTGCGATTGTTTTTACTAGGTAGAGCACCTTGCATTTATCTATCTATCTATCCTGTTATCTGTTCACAAAAAGGAAACGAAAGGCTGGGAGGGGAGTTGCTGATTGGATCACACTCAACCTCAACTCAACACATTGAGAGGGCCTTCTTTCTGAATGATTTCTTCATTCATGTGTCTGTAGTGAAGTCCACTGCAGAACTATACTACATAACACCACACCGCTAATTAATAACTCTAATAGAAGCTGCTTTCTCTGCACCACTGTTTTGATCTGCGGCTGGGCCTCCATTCACACTAACTCATCTCATCCCTATATGGACAGCCTTCAGTCTATCATGTCAACACACTGACAGTGCTGATGCATTGAGCTGGTGTTGTCATTGCATAAGTTTGGTGGGTCCTCCCTCTGGGGTCAGTGTATATAGATAGAGGCTAAATGAGAAGCCTATGTCTAATGTGGTTGCGTGTCCATGATGTGCTCTTTTACACCCCTCCAGGCTGATTGAAAGGCCTTTAACCTTAAGCTTTAACACTATTATCCTTGCCTGCCACAGTCTTTCCCAGATACCCGTATGTGTGTTTAGCTGGAGGACGCTGCTCCGAGCTGCTCATTTCATTTAACCAGTTGATTTCAGCCCCCTTTCTCAATGGAACTACAATGCTCCTATGTGGCGTGGCGTAAAATCCCCTCTCTTGAAGCCTTTTATTTACACTCATCCCGACTTTCAGAGGTCCCCGGTGCTCTTTCTCTTTTACCCTCTCTGTATCAGGCCAATATACTATCAGTCATTCATCACCATGACGTGGCACACATTTTCCGATTACGCCAGCAAAGTGTGACTGAAAGGCATGGTGAGATGGAAAGTGACCCCCCCACCACCACCACCACCACCACCCATCCTCGTTCATCAGCATCAAGGGGACATTTTCCCCTAAAACATAATTTACGCCACTGATTGTGTCTTTAAGGAAACAGCACAAACTCCTCCCTTTGAGTGTGTGTGTGTGTATGTTTGTATGTGTGTGTGTGTGTGTGCGTGCATGCGCAGGAGTGAGGTTAAAATTGTTTAACTGGAGGTCGATTGTTTAACTGAAGTGCTTTCCTATTGTCTATGTGTGTGTGTGTGCGTAAAGTTGCGTGTGTGCGCATGTGTGTGTGCGCATACGTGTGTGTGTGTGTGTGTGTGTGTGCAGGAGCTCTGTGACACGCAGGGGGAAACAACAAAGGAAGAGGTCTCGCGCCCCGCCGCCCATTCATCCCTTTCTCTCGCGAAGTAATTCCCATTGATTCTTATTGAACGGAGAGTCGCGAGCCCCTCGGGGGGAGAAACCGTGTGATTTGTGAAGGGTCGCGAGGACAAGACACGCCCCTCCTCGAGCACCGGCCATCTGCTCACCAAACACCACAACACACCACACCAACCAACCACCAAATGGCTTCTCTCATCATCTCTACCTCTCTATAAAGTCTTTTAATATATCCTTTTATATCCTTTTACCCTTCCTCCTCACTCTATTAATCTGTTATCTCTCATCTTCCTCCATCTCTTCCTCCTCTGTTTCTCTCCTCTCCATCCTCTGGTTTACAAGCCAAGCGTAGTAGTGTGAAGCGACTAGTGGCTCGATGGGTCCCTGGGCCAAATCACAGTGGAGGCATGCGAGGGGTATGAGGTGGCCACCGGCCATATGGCCTCTGTGTGTGTGTGTGTGTGTGTGTGTGTGTGTGTGTGTGTGCGTGCCAAGAAATGGATGGATGGCCGTCGTGGGAACCTCCACAATATCACCATCACACCATCTACCCACACACACACACACACACACACACACACACACACCGTTGCACATAGCATGGCAGCCTTTGGTCTGGTCAGTTATAGAAATCAGAGTTCACAGGGACTCTGGATCATTCAATTTGAGCCAGAACAAATGTAACTCCGTCTATACGCTGCTCGGGTTCCCACATGCACGACAAGAATACGGTGTTTTAATAATCAGCCGGGGTGCTGACTGAGATATTTAATTTGTGACTGGGCTGAAAAGGTTTACGGACGGCTGAATAGAGACCGATATTCAATTAGACAAGTGTTATTTCATTAGTCTGATGCATTGATTCATTATGTAATTCATGAGATGTAGATAGATAGATAGATAGATAGATGGATTGATAGATAGATAGATAGATAGATGGACAGGTGCTGATGCAGTGAGGATCATCCCAGTGCTGATTATAATGATAAAGGAGGAGTCGTGTGGCCGGATGGATAAGACTCCCCCAGCAACAACAACGCTGTGATGTCAGAAACCGGAGACTCACGTGTCTCCTCCCTATCTGAGCCACAGAGTCCCGAGGCTGAGGCTGAGGCCTACCTACCATACCAGTCAGGAATGTAGCAACTACACCACCTGTTAGCCTGATACCTGAGTTACAGTACATATATGACATACTGACCGATACATGAAAGATAGGAAGTCAATTTAGTGAGAAAATATGTCTGATTGTTTAATTTGACTTTTTGACATTCCTCTTAAATGTAAAATTTAACAGCTTCAATGTAAGATAATATATTTTTTTTCCACTTTCACATCACATATTCTTTATGTTTTACACCTCTGCTTGTTCCAAAGTTAATCAATAAACATGTATTTTGATTAATCGTTTAAGTCGAGCAAATTTGCCAAACATGACTTAGTTCTAGCGTCTCTAATGGGACGATTTGCTGTTTTTCTTTTGTCATATCAAATTGAATCTTTTTGTTTACTTGTTTTTTTATAGCCTAAACCTGTGTGTTATCATTGTCTATGGTATAGGGATGTTTTCTATCCCCTTATTTATTTCTTTTGTATCTATTGATAATCTAAATGTAGCCCAGTCTCCCACTGTAGACTGGAGAACTCTTCATTAGGGAGTGGTATTTAAGATATTTAAGATGTTTATGATATTTGGATGTTGGATGTATTTATCTTTACCATTGTTTATCGTCTTACTAAATCATTTTTGGTACATGTATATGGACATTGTCACTAATGAAAAGTCACAAACAGCTATTTATATATTTACTTTTACTTCTCTCTTTTTATTATTATTATATGATGTATGATTGTTTACTCTGCCTACACGCAGCTTATTGTTCCCTCCCCTTATTTCTCTGAAATCTCTCCTGTTACAAGATCGCCCTATTCTGTGAGCATCGGACAGGCCTACTATTCCTCGTGAAATGGTTGAAGTGCGTCTCACCTCCTTTCTTCACTGAATATTTTTGCATTTCAGATTGTTGCTCAGACAAGACAAGCAATCTGAAGACATCACATCTACATTTTTTGTGCATTGGTTTGCATGTTTCCCTGTAATTTACTGTACCATGCAATATTTGGTGTTTTTGATTAGAATTTAAATACCGCTCTGTGGTTTTGAACTGGTTATAAAACATGATTTTTTTAATGACAAATCTGCTTTTGATGATGAAACATACTTGTTGATCTGGCTCTTAAATTCCCACAATTGTTCCCACGATGACATTTAATGTTTAACAGACTTAAAACAATCAAACAAACAAAAAAGAAATTGCATTTTGAACAAATCACACACTCCCTGCTCGCTGAGATCGCTGCCCTGTGGCCCCCCCCGTGGGTCCTTGGCCTTTAGTTTGAGAGCCAGTGGCCTCCAGCAGCAGGATTAGCCAGGCCAGCTGCCCAGAGAGACCCTGGGCCTTGGACGCTGACACCAGGCCTGACCCCGGGGTGGCTACTATCAGGGACACTGAGGGGATTTGGACAGCACTTGGTGTGTGTATGTGTATGTGTGTGTGTGTGTGTTGTTCATTCAGTTGGACAACTGTTGAGCCAGTACAGATTTGTGCAGCAGTGTTCTTTGTATGTGTGTGTGCGTGCTTGTATGGTCAATTCTTTCCGGGGGTTAACTGCTGATCCAGTACAAATGGGAGGGGTTGGGGTTGGGGTTGGGGGTGGATGGGGGCTGAGGGCGGTCGTGTGCTCCTGGAACATCTGCCTCTGTTTCTCCTGAGTCAAGCTTTGGTCAGGGAGGAGGGGGAGGCGATAGGGGGGAGGAACTCAAAGAAGGGGAGGAGATGGAAGAGGAGAAGGAAGAGTCAGCGTAGGAGGAGGAGGAGGAAGTTGAAAAGATTCAACGTGAATAGGCAACAGACCCAAACACTGACTACTGAAAATGGGATGCAGGATTATATAAACCCCTTTCCACCTTTGCTCTTTTCTTTTGTGTTCGCATATATAGAGGATAAACACAGGGACATGAATATAAAGCATGTACACATCCAGGTACATTATGTTTTATGTTATGAAAACAATAACTTTGAGCTTGGTCATGATCAGTCTGACAGTGTTCTTGACACTAACATTATAATAAAGGTACAATTTCATTTGGATATACAACTCATTACCCTGATTGCAGACCTCTGAATTGCCACCAGCATCTCTGATCTTTTTTTAAGGTGAAAACAAATTGGCCATTCAGTATAAATTGGCACAACAATATAGGCAACAACATATTTACCATGACTTGCACTTCCAAAACCCAGTCAGTGCAATACAAGTTTCCATATAGAGCTCAAAAGACAACTCAGAAACTGCCATATGCAATTTACGTTCATTGTCATGCCTTCTGGCTCTGTACACACCAGTTCATTCCTACAGAGCATGCTATCCCAGATCCTCGGCCTCAGCAGCCCCCTTTGTCCAACCATCTCACTGCTGGGTGACGGTCTGCACTTCATATCAGACTAAACCATTATTAATAGCATTAATGGTGGACAAGAACATTATGTTGCCCGTTTGGAAATAGGGCTGTGTATTGGCAAGAATCGAGCGATACGATACGTATCATGATACAGAGGTTACGATTCAATATATTGCCATATATTGCGATACTGTAAGAAAGTTGAAATCTGAGTTAAAAAAGTTTACTTTCTTATGCAATCAGAACAGTGGGCTCTACATTAGCATTTATCAACATCCAACATCACAGCACTACTTTGAGAGGACACATATCTTTGCAGATGGTATAAAGTATTGACTGAGTTAATCTTTGCATGTAAACTATAAATTAAAAATCTATAGTGTTTTTGAGAATCAATACAGTATCACAAAACATAATATTGCGATACTCGATATTTTCAATATTTTCTTCCACCCCTATTTGGAAAGATAAAATCATCCATTTAGCATGTTGACAGACCACTACACTAACTTTACAGGACAACTTCAAACTGTATATATAACACTATGTGTGTGTATATGTTATAAAGCTATTGTCATATGTTCTGTCCTCCCCGTGCCACGTTTTGTTTTGTGTGACTATAATTTTTTTGTGTTATGTTGATGTGCCTTGTGGCTTGTTTACATTGCAAATAAAAATAGCAATTCAGTCTGATTATCAGGCTATCAGCATGGACCTAAACCTGAGAAATTACCTGAAGCTCTACAGCTGAACATGAACATGTGACATTAAGACAAGTGGGCCAAGAGAAGAAGAGGTAAAGCAGCTGTTTATTCAACATCTGCACAGTCAAGCCTTGTTTCCTAAAACAAATCCTAAACTATAACATGGAGCTATGATCACATAGTCGCAGGTGTTTTTTGAAAACCGAGGCACAAACAATTGGCCAAGTTCTGTTTAAAACCAAAATGCCGATGTGGTCTTCATGAGTCCAGTGGTCATAACTATCCAGTGCAATCATGGGGGGCAGATTTACAACACAGCTCCTCCCTCCTTGAAGATCAGTTGACTGGGAGGGGCGGATTGTCCTCCCAGTCCACAGAGCATCTGGCTGAGGAACGACAGATGCTGACAGCTGGACTGACATCCAGCATATGTCCCTTTCTTTATCCCTGCTCCACTCAGACAATAGAGTGGAAGGGACGGGGGTGCTTTGTGTTGAGAAGGTAGACCTAATAGCTTGTGACTCCAGAAAAGAGCCCCCATTCTCCAGGAGAGCCTGGAGAGCAATTAGCCCGTCTCTGATCCTTGCCTGGGGAGTTATTATGGGTGGACTGAGCCCACAAAAACACTCAATGGCCTATTCTCATTCATGCCACATTAAGATGTTTATTTTTTCATTACAGCAGCAGTACAACGATGAATTAACTGGAAGTTAGAGTTGTCCAAGTTGTGTTTCAGAAGGTGCATTTTATTTTTGGTCCTATAAGATAAGATAAGATAAGATATTCCTTTATTAGTCCAGCAGTGGGGGAATTTGCAGTGTACAGCAGCAAAGGGGATAGTGCAAAAAACAAGATGCATCAGATAACACAGTAAAAAAAAAAAGAGCTAAACAAAGTGTAACAAAATATGAACCAGTTAAATAGAAGGAAGTATAAAAATAGTTGTAGTATTTACAGTATTGACAATAAACAGACTATTAACAAAATTGCACAAGTGGAAAATGATATTGCACACACATGAAATGAAATTCCACCCGAAAATATCAGGTTATTGTCAGTAGTTGTATTGTCATAGTGTTTTATATTTGGATTAATCAAACAGAAAATGTGACTATAATATATCTGCATTGTGGTCTTTGGTGGGCTCCAGAGCACGTGTGCTTTGTTTTGCAACGTGATGACGTCACGCGTAGATTACAGGAAGTAATTTGAATTTAGAGCCAGAAGAGTAAACAAACACATGCGGATTTACAGCAGGCTGCTCATGTTCACCAAGACTTTACAGTAAGTCTGTGCTATGTGAAGCAATACTATGGGGTTAAAGTGTTTGCGGACATAAAATAACTTAAGACGAGTTGGTTTGTAAAGACAGGAGAAGCAGCAGCATCACAATAAATGAGTTTATCTGCTAGAAGCTAGGCTAACTGTTAGCATTCATCCTCACTGAACACTGAACTGAACCACTCTGTGGGTGTGTCTGTTTCTTCTCTTCTGCAGGAATGGGTGTGAAAGGTCTTCAGTCCTTTGTGGACCGCTGCTGTCCAGAAGCCTGTGTGACTGTGAACCTGAGGGAAATGGCCAGACAACATGTTGCCAAAAGCCAGCAAGGCTGCACACCCTCAGCTAACACTAGCAGTTGAGTTCATGTCAGTGGGCTCAAGTAGGATGCGCAGCAGTAGATGTGTCATACAACTGATTTAGTCTACGTTTTTGTCAACTTTTTAGTTTGTTTTTATTAGTGAATAAGTAAATAAAATACAACAAGATTTTCAGGAAATGGCCAAACACAGAGAACTTAAAGGGACTGTTTGTAAGAATCAGAAATGCTTGTTAACAGCGACATCTGTGGCCGTTAAGTCAACGAAAGTCAGTGTCGGGCTCGCGCTTGTGCTCGCTCTACATAGACATGAACCAGCATCGCTCAAAACAGTGAGGTGACACACGTCAGCTAAAAGCACAATATCACTCTATATTTCACCTGCTTGGCAGTAATGTTAGCTGACCAGACGAAGGTCTCGCCATGAATCAATGCTGATCCTAGTGTTGGCTTTTCCTGCTTCAGCCTCCAGACACCGGCACCCGGTCGGAGACCCCGTCACTTCACAAGACACGGGAAACCTCTGTTGGTCTGGAGGAGCTGCAGCATTTATTTCTGCACAAACGTCCACTGTTCATTCACTAGATATTCTCAGAGCTACGAAGTCTTCTGCAGTGTGGAGTGCGTGCGCTTAAAGAGTAGCCCTAATTGTGCAGCCCTACTTTATACACCTTCCACCGTGCTTGTTTTGAGATTTGACATTTTGAGATATTTAGATAATGCAATCAAATATGAAAACACACATGCATGATGCATCTATCTTGTCTGGGTGATGTGCCAAAAACTGTGACTAAATTCTAATTCTTAAAGGAGTTAACATTTCATTTGGGGCTACTTTAATATTTATTGCACAATATTAGTGAAAGTATTTATAGTATATGTTTGTCCTGTATTTTCTCATTTTAAACTTGGTGGTAGTTAATAGGGCTGTCTCCTATTAGTTGATTAGTCTTCTAATCGGTCATTCTTTTTTCATGCTGAATGACTTATTTCCAAGAAACTCATGAGCACATCTCTGGTAAACACAAGATTTAAAGTGGTGCTTTTGTGTGATTCTTTGTTGAGAAACTTCAGTTTCACAGATCTGTCGATTAGATCAACTAATCGATTAGTCGACAAAATCGTACGAGTGTTAGTCGACTAAGAATTTCTTTGGTCGAGGACAGCCCTAGTAGTTACATAAGTAACAATACCAATACTGCTGTTCACAACAACATACATAGACTTAGACTGATGCTAGAAGTTTGAAAGTTAAGAGTGAAATCAGTGACAGTCAAAATTAGCAGTCCGAAGGACAGGCAGCATTGAGGTTTAACAAGTTTTGATGATCTAATGGCTGTAAACCAAAATATGAACAAAAGGAAACTAACTACACATTTCTTGACTATTATTGGGATGTTGTCTTTTCTCAGATTAGGTTTGCATGCAGGCCTGCTCTATATTACATCTCCGTTTTCACTCTCATGTAGGCCCCACACTCGTTGTGGATGGTATGGCCTGCCTGTGCCACTGGTACACCTGTAAGGACTGGGTGTGTGGGGGGCAGTGGACGGAGTACATGGATGTGCTGAAGCGCTGGGTGGAGGCCTTCACGTCAGCAGGCATCAGACTGGTCTTCATCTTTGATGGTGTGGTGGAAGAGCAGAAGAGACAGGAGTGGGTGAGGAAAGAAACTCTGTGAACTTGTGGTGTTCAAGTATTTGAGCTTAAATATCTTGAAAGTCAAATTGTCTTGCATCTACGCTGATATCACCCCCACCTGCGACAAATATAAAAACAATGATTCCATCCTTATCCACATGTACTGGCTGTGTCCTCACATACAAAAGTGAGGCCTGTCTTACTTGATTACTGTTTGCATCTTTGTTATTTTTATATGATACTACATTGGTGTATATTTTATTTAGAACACATGACGTCTCTCATATTGAACTCTGAACTTACAGACCTTGGAGTTTATACAACTTCCTCTTCTGTCCACAGGTGAAGAGGAGACGCAGAGTGAACAGGGACGTTTCTAAATTGTTTAATCACATAAAGGCATATGAAGAGCAGCCTGGTAGAGAGCTCTTTTGTCTGCCTTCTGGTCTGGGATTATTCACACCCTTTGCTCTCAGGTCAGCATTTACAAGACATCCTGTACATTATGTATACACTGTGATAATAAAGTTAACAATGTATTTAAAAGACTATGTTTCATTAGATAGGGTTTGATGTGATATCCAATTTTTTAAATTATTTCTGTTCATGGTGGAATTATTGTCTTTGTTCTGGCTTGATATTATTTTCTTATTGTAGATTTTATTGTTGTTCACAGGTCATTGGGTCAGGAAGTTATTTGCTCAGTGCAGGAGGCTGACTATGAGATCGCCAGCTATGCTCGTCAGCATGGCAGTATGGGCATTCTGGGACAGGACTCAGACTTCCTCATATACGACAGGTTTGTTAAAATGGTCATGTTATTATACTTTTTGACTTTATCAAATACTTTGCTGCAGAAAGACTTGCACTACATTACCTACTGGTCAGTTAAAATGCAGATAATAGATTAAATTCAATTCAATTCAAAATACTTTATTCGTCCCTCAAGGGGCAATTCAAGGCAAGCGAGCATGCAAACAGAAATACACAGACAATTCATTTATACACATAAAAACAATCTAAAAATACAAGTATGACAAATGTGTTGGAAAGACATACACAGGATAAATAGCAGCAATATCTGACACAGGTTAAAATGTAAAAGGTCAAAAGTGCAAGTGCATTTATCAGTCTATAGGCAAGATGAACTGACCATTTCTTGTACTGTGGCTGTACACAAGTCTAATGGCTTCTGGAATAAAACCAAACTTCCTTCTATTAGTTTTACAAACAGACAATCCTGATGGCAGCAGCTTAAAGTAGTCATTGAGGACATGTGTGGGGTTGTTGATAATATTCTATGCTTTTTTGAGGACTTGCTCAGTATTAAGCTGTACTAGGGAACTTTGTGTTTCATAGATTCTGGGACTTTATGTTATTGAAAAGTCGTGGAAAATGTGGGCAAACTGAACATGTAGTTTTATCTTTTAAAGTGCCCCCTACTTCTCTGTGGCAAAGCTGCGGATAGGCAACCTCACCACTGTCATGTACGACCGACAGAGGCTCTGCCAAACCATCGGACTGACTGTTACCCAGCTACCACTGCTGGCCTGTCTCCTAGGTAACGATGTGGTGTCAGAGGAGCGGATGCTGCACATCAGGAACAACGCCATGGCAACATACAGGTGTTTAGGGTTTTACATTGGGGTTTGCGTACTATTTGTTGTAATGTAAGAATATTGTAATTTTCACTCGTATCCCCTTCTGGATAAATGTTACCTTTGCCGTTGACTACATTTAGTTATAAGAGCATGAATACTGCGGCACTAGGCAACTAACGATTAATTTCATTGTCGATTATTTTCTCGATTAATCGATTAGTTGTTTGGTTTATAAAATGTCAGAAAATTGTGAAAAACGTCGATCAGGGTTTTCCAAAGCCCAAGATGACGTCCTCAAATGTCTTTTTTTGTCCACAACTCAAAGATATTCAGTTTACTGTCATAGAGAAGTAAAGAAACCAGAAAATATCCACACTTAAAAAGCTGGAATCAGAGCATTTTGACTTTGTTTCTTAAAAAATTACTCAAACCGATTAATCGATTATCAAAATATTTGGCAATTCACTAATAGTTGACAAATAACTGATAAATCGATTAGATTTTGCAGCTCCAGTATGCACCCATTTATAATATGTTTGAAAAATGTTCCATGAAATAATTTTCTATGCCAGACTAGGCATTTGATGGGGAGTCAACTTAGTTTCAGTGTAGATGACAACAATATTATTGGTTCCCAGGACAAACAATCCCGCTCCACACTCCGGCGCTCCTCAGGAGCAGAAGGTGCTAGCTGTATCCCACTTTGTGAGCTCCTTGTGGGGCAGAGAGGAGCAAGAGACTGGGCTTATTCCTCAGTCTCTGAATCTGTCAGCTCCTCACAGAGAGCTACTGGAGAGGGGGGTTCGCTCTTACTTGCTGCCTGGACAGGAAGCTCTCCAGCGAGGTGACATCTCTGCACTTCACTCTGCCTTTGAGAAACATGTTAGTCCAGAAATATTAAAGGTATGTTCTCTACCTCATTCTGTCTTTCCCGTTTTTTAAGAGTGCTAAATGTCACATTGAAATATTTTCTTTTGTGGTCTTTACCAGGCCTGTAGAGAGAAGCATGTAGCAGCAGAGGGCTTCATGGTTTACAGCGTTTTGTGCGAGGGTGTCGTTCAATGTAGCAACACTCTGGAGGATGAGGACGACGCCGAGTTGCTGCCTCAGGCCCTCGTCTACAGGCCCTGCCGACAGCGCATCTATGGGCTGCTGCTGCTGCACGGGCATGATGGTAGGACAGTAAACTTACTGGAGGTCATAAACACACACGCAGATACACAGGCACCCTGGCAACAACATACACACAGTCAGAAAACCACATATCTAAGTCACAAACAGACAATTGTACATCTGAAGGTAGACACCCGCAAATTTGTAGAGGAGAGTAGTAGTTAAGACGAGTAGTTTAAAAATAAAGACAAGAATGCTTATTTGTTTTCTCCATATAATGGTGCAAATTCAATCCAAGTCTAACCTTGACTTTGCATGCTTTCAGGCAGCAGTGTCGACCTTCCAGCAATCAGGGAATGGTTCGTCTACCCCGGAAACCTTCTGAAGGAACCCGACATGGTCCACCCCGTCCCACTCAGCCTCCCGTGTACGGTACCTGCTAGTTTCTTCTTCATGTGCTGCTCTCTGTATTCTTTGGCTCGGGTTAAGACAAAATCTGATTTCAATCAAGTTGCGGCAGCTCATGCAAATCATGAGGATGAGGAAATTAGTGTTTTCTTTGGTCCTAATTCTGTTATGACACTGTGCCAGTCTTGGGTAATGCAATTTAAGTTTACAAAGCTTCAGATGAGCAACAAAAACAACAACAAAATTTGATTATAAAACGTTTTCTGATGTTTTCTAGGAACGATGTGTCCTTCTGTAATTAAATTAGTTTTAGTCTAGACATCACTGGCCATCAGAATGACTGAAAAGTTACATCTGGTTATGCTTAATATACTAAAGACATTTGTCACATTTCATGTAGTGTTTTCTTATCCAAAGCAAAGTCTCACAGTAATATTTCTATGTCTGAATGTGCAGATGATCAGCCCAGTCTGGACTTGTTATGGTTCGGCACCGGTCCTGAAGTTTCTGCTCTTCGCCTGAAGACCTTCCTTTCAATTTTTGACTGCCAGGAGTTCTCTGAGTTGTACGGAGCTATCGAAGACTCTCTCCTGGCTGCTCTCTGCCTCGTCACCTACATCGTCCTCCAGGTAGTGTCAACTCTTTCTTGTTTCTTTGAGAAATGAGAGCAGAGGTCATTGGCCAAATTAAAATCACTGCTGAGAAGAGTATTTATTGAACAAAAGTCAAATGAATTACAACAGGAAAAGGTGGAAACACTTGTCTAATTACATTTAATCCTCCGGGAAGAGGAAACGGAAAACCCAATCAAGGATGTAAAGAAGCAGTCCAATGATTTGATTATTTATTTATTCTCATATCACATGAGTCGTGTCAGCCAGTATTTATACAAAACAAACAATGACGAATGGGAAATGTAATTTATTTTTATTTTTATTTGAATTGAAGATACATGTAAGTGATTTCCTCTGATGTTACATTAGTATCTATTCCACTACAACCCTCTCTTGAGTCATGTTGGTTTTCCAGTTGCTAAAAACATGAAAACATCATTAGTAATGTGATTGATGTGACTGTTTTCGTAGGTGAGGCTGCATGTTTGGCTTAGCCTTCAAGGAATAAGTTAAGCTGTTAAATGAAGCAGTCAAGCACAATGGCATCAGTTTGTATTTAGGCATTTCAGTCATGATAATGCCAGTGTATGGGTAGTAAAGCTACACCTGTTGATTTATGTAAACAGAAAATGAAAGACCAAATGTATTTGGTGACAATTAAACACACAATTCATCTTTTGATTTGGGATTTACTACTCTAACCTACACAACAATTATCCTGCTCTTTTGTCAACTTGTGATTTGAAGTTAAACATCACTTGTTGACGGTCTGTTCTGTGTTGTTTTGTCGTGGCTTAATGGTAACCACTATCACCCACTGAGTGCCCAGTTTAGCCACAGACACTGGTCTTTGTAACTCCAGCTCTGACGTCAACAACTGCTCTGATAACCACCCGGGGGCTTTGAATATCTTAAGAGCCATTTCTTAATTCACCTCACTACAATTGTGTCTGTATTTTGGTTGTAAATATTAAACTTTAAACATGCGTGCTGTTTGTAATCCTGTTGTAATGCCTTGTTTTCGAATTCCTCCAAAAAAGCAAGTGAAAGAAGCAGAGGTTTGTGTTTTTGGTTTGTACATTTTGCATTGACGTCATCTGATTGAGCTTTAACACAACAGAGATCACAGGATCGCATCACCTGGATAAAGGTGCATGCGTCATTATGCAGAAGCTAAACAAAAATTATACTGTAGATTCATTTATCAACTCCGTGACAAACAGGTCTTAAACAAAGCTGATCTTCAATGAAATAAATCTCAAATGTTATGTTGAGTTTTCAAAAAGTGCTGAGATGAGATTTGACTTGCCTTGCATGTTTCAAAATAATGTGTCACTGTTGCAGTCTCAAGAACTTTATCATCATTATGCAAGCATAACAAAATTGCAGTTGCTAATGGGTGATGTCATGGTGACTGCATCCACTTCTCATATACAGTCTATGGGCCAGAGTCAAACATATGATCAGTGAAGTTTTAACAAACCAGCTAAATGAGGATGTTAATCCTACATCTCTGTATGTTGGACCAGCCTTTACAACATCATTTTAGCACTCTGTTCAGACCGAGTTGAACACTTCAGAGACACAAAGGTCAATAGGCAGCCTTCCAGACAGATACAGATATTTGACAGATGGACACTTGGAGCCAATTATTTAAATTGGATGAAGAACCAATAGACAGACAGAAGAGCGGCTTGTTAGCCGGCCCGTTAGACGAGTAGTCAGGCTGGCAGACAACAGTAGCTGTTGTCTGATCGCTGCTGCATTCACATTCCCTCGTCACTCTTCAATTTAAATAGCTTCAGGGTTTGTTTGTTTTGTACACACAGCTGGGCAGCCTTGTTTCTGCATTCAGCATTGTTCCTTTCTCTGTTGAATTGTTGCACAGCGAGCAGACAAAACAAACTGACCCACACAGAAGACACACTGGGATGTGATTGAATTGGCTAACCATATATTGTCTACTGTGTGTGTGCGTGCGTGCGTGCGTGCGTGCGTGCGTGCGTGCGTGCGTGCGTGCGTGCGTGCGTGTGTGTGTTTGTGTTTGTTTTCAGGTACAAACTTTGTCTCAAGAGGACGTGGATGCTTACCTGAGTCAGGCTGTGTGTCTCAGACTAAGATCCCCTGAGGAGCTTCAACAGATCAAGGTCAGTTACACAACACACACACATACTATATACTGTATATATTTAAAAGGAACAGATCAGTTTTTTGATTTTCACTCGCTCACTTTGTCCCAATGCAAAACCTAAAGTTGTTGAGTTTCCTGCCGCAGGAAGACAATGTCCCCTGCAGTTTACAGTAAACAAGGTCATCTTGTGACAAACACAGCTCAGAAAATGTTTCCAGTAATAGAAAATGGGGAGAAAACACAAATAAGCTGCTGATTGTGTCTCCAGAAAAACAAACAAATAAACAAACAAAACAAAACTAAAACAATTATGGTTAAACTGCAGTGTGGTTGTATTGGTGATTTTTCTATTGTAGATTTTTAAACATCAAATGTTCAAAAAAAGGCATACCTTTCTGGATTCTTAGTGTATTTATGTATTTTGGATGAATAAAATCCCAAAAATAACATATGCAGACACAACCTGAAAGCTGATGGTTTGATGTGATATCACTGTCACAGCTGAAGCAGCTGTAGTTAAAGTTGCACTTATTATAGCTAATGATGAAATGATGAGAAATCTATGTTCACCTCTTCTTAATTGGGGAAACTAGAGCCTAATAAGACTTAGAGCTTCACAGTGATCATCTTGTTACGTCACAGTATTTTAAATGATTGCTGGTTATTAAAGTACAAACTGAGTCAAACTTCCTGCAGACATTTGCTGGACATGAAACTCTGACTGATCAGAGCAGCACTTCTGATGCCCAGCGATGAAGAACCAGATCAGAACGATTTGTTTAGACAGAAATTTAATCAAAAACAATTTTGACAATCAATTGAGTTGTTTATTAAGCAAAAATGCTGAACATTCTCTGATTAGTTTCTTAAATGTGAGGATTTGCTTCTTTTTCTCACCGTATTATCACCCTCGATTTAATTTTTTGGACCGTTGGTCAGACAAAACAATTAACTTGAATATGTCACGTAGTGCTTCGGAAACTTGCGATAGGCTTTTTCCACAATCTTTACTAAATGGTCGATTGAATTATAAACAATAATTGATAGATTAATCAATAATGCCAATACTCAACAGTTGTGGTCTTAGTCTAGACAGAAGTGTCAATGAAATCAGTGAGGCAGCATCATTACTTCTGTCTCCTCTCGTCACAATGGAGCCGATCTATTCAATTCAATTCTATATATACTACAGTATATACATTATTATGTACTGGAATTGTAATTCCTGTTTAAGTTTTGACCAATTTGTAGCTGCACTAAAAAGGTTTACACTTGAATTGTAATTCCTGTTAATTTTGAAGATTTTTTACCGAGTTGCTGGTGTACAAGTTATTATTTTCATACAATTCAGTAAAATTGTATCTGTATTTATTTGTTACATTTTGTTTTACAAAGTTAGGAAAGCGATGTTAAAGTCAAGCCTGATGTTGCCTTATACATAACAGAATGAATGAATGATCCCAGTCACTCCCACACAGTGAGGCATACAGCTTATTAATTAGACGCTGGTATCGGATCGGTACTCGGCATCGGCCGATACCCAAAGCCCAGGTATCGCTATCGGTATTGGGACTGAAAAAGTCGTATGTGTGCACCCCTCGTTTCCTCGCAGTTGTTCAGTGAGCTCGGTGGATCTGACTCGTGAGCTCTCACAGATCCGTCAGCTGTGCTTTTCCATTCTCTGGGAAACCAGCAACGCTGTTTGCTGCCTTTTTGTAGCCCCATTTATTTTTACTGCTTAATTACCATACTTATGTCTAGTAATTTGTATTTTTGCTGCTCGTCTGTTTTCTACACAATAATTAGGGCTGGGCGTTGATTTGAATATGCTGTCTGGGAGAAGTTCAGAGCTGCAGCAGGGGGGTTAACTGAGTGACTAGTATGGATTAACTACACACACACACACACACAAACTAAACACGTGAATATACTCGCATATACACCCAGAGGAGGGTTAACACACACTCAGTTTTAGATATTTGATCGTGTATGTAGTGTGCTTCCTTTAGCACATCACAGTAGACATTGAAAACCTCTATTTGTCCAAAAACAACCCCCACCCCCCCAACAAAATAAAAATGAGAATAGTGTGTGTGCATCAGTGTGTGTTCAACTGAGTGAAAATGAGTCACACTTTTTGTATTTGTGTGAGTGTGTGTTTAGGGGAAAGGGGTTGTGGGTAGGTTTCGGGATGCGACGGTTTCATTGCAGCATTCCTCCCCATGGGACTGTGATTGTGGCGTGTGTGTGTGTGTGTGACAGAGAGAGTGTGCTGGCGACAGTCGCCTGTCTGTCCTGGCTGACGCTCACCACATGGAGCTATTTACACCAAGCACACTCCGCCCCGCTGGACACACACACACTCACACACACACACACGTTTCTGTCTTTGTCTCATATTCTTCTACTTTATACACTCGACCACTTTCTCTTTTTTCTGTCTCTCTTCACGTTGCTCTTCATCTCTTTTTTTTCTCTCTCTCTTTCTTTTTGTGTCGGTGTGTTTGTCTTCAGGCTTTTGTGTCTCTGTCCAGTGGTTCATTGTTTTCAGAAGGTGAAGCTGTGTTTGACTGGAAGCAGGTGGCAGGCAGGGCTGTGTGTGCGTGTGTGTGTACACGTAATCACTGTTATCAGGGCTATCTGTTGGACGACAGGTGAGAACAGTGTGTGAGCACACACACACACACACACACACACACACGGAGAACATCTGCCTGCTGTTGTAACAGTTAGTTTGCTCTCTGCCTCTTCATCATCCTCCTCATCTTCGTTTTCTTTATTGTTCTCCTCCAGTTTCTTCTTTCTTCTCCATCTCTGTTGCTGCCTTTTATGTTCTTTGTCAGCAAACATAACCGTCCTTCTGTTTTTCCTTGAATGGGTCCACTGAAGCTATCGTAACTGAATTCATTGTATAAAAAACAAAAACAAAAAAAACTTTGCTCCAGCATTTATTTTGCAGAAACATAAAACATCTGTAGAGAATATTGTGTCCAGTGGTGTACTGACCACAATGCAATACTGGGCCGCCGCATCGGTGGGCCGATGGGAGGTAAAAAAAAGTCCATACATTTTTTTACCGGCCATCGGGCCCAGTCTGTCTCTTTACCGGCCCTCCCATGGATGTATGAAGAGAACTGGATACAGTGTTGGAGGCGGGGCCCCGTTCATTCCTATAAAAGTTGCTCAGTGGCGCATGAAGCCAAAATGGCTCGACTTCCGACTGGAAAAGTACCCGGATCTTGCAGCAATCTTCCGCTTCCATTGGGCCCACAGAGCAGGCGCTGTAGCGTCCGCTCGGTCACATGGCTCGGTCACGGGGTCACAACGTCACGGTGTCGTCATTGCTTGCTAACTCCGCCTCCGAGCCCTCGGTCCAGCTTTGGTCTGGGGCTCATTCACATGAACGGAGGAAGGAAAATAACTCTGGATTTGGCATTTTACAACTTTTAGGAACTAATGATTTAAATAAGGGAGTTGATTCACCTCACAAAAAATTAGCCGCTGAGTTACAGATGTCTTTTTCCCAATGTAAGTCTATGGGAAAAAGTATTTTTGGGCCCGATGGCATCACGTGACGGACATGGAAGTTGTAGTACCGCCATTTGGCCACTACGAAAGTTGGGATCAATGACGGGCTTTCTTCCTGGGGGCTTGGGGCCCTCCCTGCGTGCCTGCGTGCCTGCGTGCCTGCGTGCACGTGAGAGCGTACTGGGCTCATTCGCCAATCACAACCAAGTTAGTTACATTTGTGCTTATGTCATAGGTTCTGTCGTAGCCTACTGCATCGCTACTGTTGCAGCTGTAAAACGGTGGATAAATAGTTTTGAGGGTCACATTATATTATATATTATTATATATATACTGTATATATAGATATGTATTTTACAACATCTTTTTATTTCTTGTCAGTAAGTAGGAATTATGAAAGATAATAAAAGAACTAACTATTCAACAATTTCTGGGGTGTTATTTACCTTAACCCCTCCTGGATAAAGGCCTTTACACACTGGGGGCGTGATGAATAAACAACACAAAAATGCGAAGTACTCACCTGTGATATTATATGTCTCTAGGGCTTTTATTTAGAAAGGTAAGAACGGAAGGAGTGGATCTAGTCTGCGCTGCCTTTGTCAAGGTTGAACGGAATAATAAAGTCTGCCGTCTTGGTTCGGACTACGGAGCCTCCATGTTGTTGTTAGGGGCAACTCAATCCTTTCCGCACAATGTGGTTGGTTGATGCCTTTACTCGCAGTGGGAAAGCTCAGAAAATCTACTTTGTTCCAGAAAAAACGACAACAAAAACAACAGTTTGAAAAAATATATTGACATGTGAATTAATCGCACACACCAGCAGTGTGTGTGTGAAGACCTAAGTCCAGAGCTGAATGTCTTTCCCAGTACACCCCTGATGGTGTTTGTTTCTCTCTTAGCCTCTCTATTAAATTTAGCCAGTGAGTTTGAGATAAGATGTTATCTTTAAAGAGTTCTTTATCAAATTCTGGGTTTAATTGGATATTTAATGACTTGCTGACTCACTATGTTATATCATTACAGAGGTTTCACTGTCAAATATAGAAACCACACCAGCCAATGCATTTTACCTGGCTCTTTAGCTGGCTATTGGCAGTGAGGTGGGTGGTCTGAGTCGTATATAATTGTGTGATTTATGTGTCAGGATTGAGCAGGTAAGGCAAATTGGGGTCGGGAAACACCAATTATTTTAGCAGCTGTGAGTAAAATCTTAAGAAATTTGTTCCGGGTGGTGACACTGAGCATATTGAAGAAACAGATGGCTCTTTGCAGTAGGACTGTTTAAATGATGCTACACTACAGGAAGATGTTTGTGGTGTGCTGATTGAAGTTGAAGTTGGTATGCCTCAACCTCTACTTCTCTTCCAATTAAGTTAAGTTTAACAAGCTTTATTTATGTGAGTGTCATGGCAAATATGTCAATGTGTGTAAGGCGAATGAACCAAAATGATACATATTATTGAGTAATCATGACATACTGCTGAACAAACTCCATTTGCTGAGAAAATAACTATCTTAACTTTAATTATGCTAATTTTCAGGTTCATACATGTATTTTATGTTTCTACTAGAACATGTTTACATGCTGTAATGTTCAAAAAAACTTTATTTTCCTCATACTGTCAGCCTGAATATGCCTGTATTTACCCTCTGTCTGAAACAGTTTTAGCTCATTTCAATGGAATTCCAAAAGAACTGCATTGCTAGGCAACAGCTTGGGTCCATGTGTACTTCCTGTCAGTTGATGTCATTCACATACACTGCAACAGGAAATAAACTGGGACATGTTTAGAAAGTTTATGTTTAAAACTGTGAAATGGCCTATATATTGTATATTTGTGACATCACAAATGGACAGAAATCCTGACAGCTTGTTTCAAAGGCACAGTTTCTGAATACGGGCTGTGTGTATTTCTCTGTGGATTGAGCGTTTCGATACTTTCACGGTATTTATATAGCACTATAACCTGCTTTATAATAAAAAGACATGAAAATCTCACTTTTTACAATATGGGACCTTAAAAGATGAGATAACCATGACTGCAAAATTGGCAACTCGGCACATAAAGTGATACTCATTGACTTCAAGGTGGCGCTGTAACAATCAAGTTTACGTTTTCGCAATCATCTTGAAAACGGCTTGCCTTTTCTTCTGCGTCTTTGCTCAAATCATGTATGTCTAATTTTTCAGTTTATAATGCTATGTATGTAGTTTATCTCACTTCTATAAGTTTCTGTGTGTTTTGCTAATGTTGCTTATTCCTGTTTTTGTTATATGTACAGCCCTTTGAGGCATGCTTTGTGATATTGGACTACAATATACTTTGACTTGACTTGGCTTGGACCACGATCATTGCCTATTGCAGCTATATTTGGAGTATTAAGCCTCATAATAAAGATTTACTACCAACCAAATGTAAAACCAAACTTTTTTCCTCCTCCATTCTCAGCTGCCTTCCCTGTCCAGTCGTGCGGTGCAGCTGGGATCTCTCTATGTCCGAGGACTGAGCCACCTGCTGGGTGCTAACTGTGCCAGCGGCTGCCCGCTGCCCAACGCTGCCCCGATGCCTTGGCACATCTTCGACGGACGGCTGTTCCACTCAAAGTACCTGCTGGCACATAGCGGCACAGAGAAGACTGTGTTGCTGGACAGCGATGTGAGTGGAGACAGAAAAACAAAAAGGGGAATGTGTGTGTGTGTTGTATGTGCTGTTGCAACTGCTTGTATTATTTGTTACCATGAGAACAGAATGATTTGAGACGTGTAATCCAAAGTGTGTTATTGTCTGCCCATCTCTCTCTCTCTCTCTCTCTCTCTCCAGTCGTCCTGTTTGTCTCTGTTTCTCCGCCTGAGAGAGAAACTTACAGAAACCTGCAGGAAGCAAGGCAGAGACCTGCAGTCCAGTCCTAGGGCACCAGAACAACGTCATAGAACCACACCAGCACCCAGACACAGAGGAAGACACACAGGTGAGACACAAGACTGACCGACATGTAAGGAATAATGTACAGTGAGCCGGTCATTTTTGGAAAATAAACCCCGACAGGGTGATTCTTGCATCGCCCTGAAGGGGTTTATTTCACAATAATGACCGGCTAGCTGTGCATTGTCCCGCTTATTACACAGCTACTTACTTAATAAATCAATAATTTGACACAAAAACGGTCTTCCAGAGTCCGACATCAAAACTGCGTCCATAGCAACGGTCTGTTATACATAACAACGGTCTGCTATAAAAAAAATAACAGACCGTAGAATGCCGTTAGGCATGGGACAATATGGAAATTTCACAATTATCTTGGCCAAAACAGTAGCAATTCACAATAATATCCTGATAATCATCAAAATATGCTCTTAAAATTTCACTAAAACATACTGGAATCACTTTACCTCATATTTTGTTAAAAAACAAATATTTTTATTGCATCACAGATCGGACACACATCTTTTTTTTCATTTTGTTTTGTGAAAAACAATCAAACCACCTTAAATAAGGTATATCATAAGGTTCTCCCCACAAAATAAAGGAAACATTAAATATATAAAAAACAGAAACATTGTGTGAGTCTGTTCGTTCTTACATGATAATTCCTGTATTTTTAAAATCAGGTTTCATTTCTCTACTATCATAGCGAGGTAGTCAGCTTTTTCAAGTCACAGACTTAATCAAAAGCATGCACACGATGCATGATAAAAGTATGGCAATTTTCCCACTGTTTCAAATTAATCTTTGATGATTTTAAACTCAAAATTATTGATATTTTAAGCACTGAAAAGTAATACTAGTAGTAATTAATAGCTTTAAATTTGTTGAGATGCTGTGTGTTTCTCCTTCTTACTCAACTCTTGCTCAACTCTTTCTGTGAAAGTTGGTTCTGTGTTGTTTTGTGTAACATAATTACGTTGCTATTTTGGCCAGGACTCTTTGGAAAAAGAGTTTTTGATCTTGTTACCATCCTGGTTAAATAAAGGTCAGAGAGAGAAAAACGTTTTGACCTGAATTAAGAAATGTTATGGTGTTTCTAGGGCGCCCTGGTGGCCCCGTGGTTAAGATGCATGCCATATAACCACATTGTCCTTGGTGCAGATCTGGCTGGGGACCGTTGTGGCATCATGTCACATCCCTCTTTGTCTTCCCGAGTTTCCTTTTTATGCCATCAAACTTACAATAAATAGGCAAAGTGCACCCAAGAAAACATGATAAAAGTGATGTTATGATGTCTGTATTATGTTTAAGGCTCCAGTAGTTCAGTCCTTTATTTCTAATCACTGTTCAAAGCACGGAGAAGTAAAAGTGCCTCCAGTGATCTGTGCGGTAGAAACACACTGAGGCTCATATGAAAAACTCCTGGAGCCAAACAGAGAAGCAGCATTTTAATCTGACAGTCCATCTGTGGTTGTAGTTCTCTGGTGCCCCTCGCCGAACCACATTACCCAGAGGGCCGCGCTGTAACGAGCTCCATGTGTGCTGCGGCCTTAATGCATACCGCTGTGCACGCGTACACACACACACACACACGCACACGTGCACGCTTGGATCGGAGACTTGCTTTGTCAGTGCACTAGTAATAGTAGGTTTCTGTTTATAGGCTGAGAGAGCTCTATTTTAAGACACACAACAAGGCGAACTGATTACAGACCTCTCTCTCCTCTGTCTCTCCCCTTCCCCTCAGTCGCTCCCCTCTGTCTAACTCCTCATCCTTTTGTTTTTCTTTACTTTTTTCTTCACCGTCTCACCATTTCTTTTTCTTATTTCTGACTGTTGTTCTCTTCCTGGTGCTGCGTGCAGAGCCTTGACACTCTTCAGACACCTTTCCAGCTTAAGTTAGGCATACACTGTACCATTTTAGCCCGTTTATGGCCCGAATTTTTGTGGCCCGCACAACTGATTTTAGAGTCGGACCGAATTTCTTCTTTGTCGGGCGTTGTTTGCCGTGCAGTGTACAGGGGGGACAGAGGTCGATTAACTCCTCCTGACCAGCCGGCGGACAGTCGGATGAATTTCTGACATTGACAAATTTTTGTCGGCCGTCCACAGGCTCTCGCACTGGAGCCGATTCCCCAACGTCAGCGCCTTTTTTCGACTTTTTTTTTTACAGTAATCAGAGCGTAGCTATCAAGATAACAATGTACAATAGATGTAGTAAAACGTAAGATATACGCCATATAAAAAGTCCATATACGCCGGCGCCTCTTTTTTTTTTTTGACTTTTGATCAAGGCAGCACGTTTCTGCCTTGTTAGCATTGTGACCCGTACAGACCTCTGCTAGCAAACAAACTTTACTTGCCTCGGTGCATTCAAAAGAATCTTTATTGACAACTGTCAACAGCCAGAAAAGCCCTCAGGGTCGAAGTGGTTTTTTTTCTATTTTACACGTACAGTGTGAGCGCTCAGGTCGTGGCAGACGATCAGACCGTACAGTGTGAGCACATAAATCGTGAGCTATGGCTTTACATCGCAAACAATCTACTCGTACACTAGGAGCAGGATTTACACAACGACATTTCTAAAATTGTACACGGTGAGCTTTATTATAGGCAGATTTTCAAATGTAATCACCCTCTTACACACCTTCTACTTTGTTTTGTGTTAATGTGGCCTGTCTCTATATGATGGTCTTCACTGTAGTGTGCAGACTTTAGACTAAGTTGAGCTCCCTGTTTGTCCTGCTCAGTGGTCGATCTCAGAAGACGACTCAGCAGCAGCTTATGAAACGTGAACCCGTAGTTTCTGTTCAACCCTGTGACTCGTAAACCCTTTTGCGACTGTTTCTCTGCGTGCCATGTTGGCGCAGAGTCTCTGATTTTGCGCCGAACTGTCTGCACTTTGCCCAAGTCAACCCTTGTGGGTCTCATGAGGATGTCGCTGGTTTTATAGATGGAAGGCTATACACTCTTTATACCTCAGTGTTCATTTCTGCCAGACGCAGACACCAATCATTACTACAGAACTGTGGGGATACGGACTGTGTGTGTGTGTGTGAGAGAGAGACAGAGAGTTTGTGTGTGCGTGAGAGTAGTGGTGGCGCTATGTGGTATCGTTGAGGGCCCGGTTTGGTTTTTGTTTGGAATCAGGCCTGATGTTTAGTCTCCTCAGCAAATATCTCCTCTGCCCGCCTGCCCTCGCAATTACACTCCAGCAGTGAATCCAGTTTAGCTGCTCTCCCACGTCTCTTCAGTTTATTTCTGTACAAACAAGACAAAAAGTAAATGAAAACAACGTCATTTTTTATAAGGTACATTTTACTTTGGCTGAGAGTAGTCTCATCCAATCTGTCCTCTGCTTGTGTTAATATTCATCAACACAAATTTAGAAAGGACATATTTTCTCTAATCTCTCATTAATCTTATTTATCTCCCTCTTCTGGTTTTAGTCTGAATCTCAATCTGAGAAACTTTTCCAAAAGACAACCACAGAAACCTTAAAAAGTTTTGGTGCTTGTGGCCTGACTGACACATCTACTTATGCATGGCATGCTTTCATGTGCTTATTTTCCTCTACTTTCACACTCAGTGAGTGGATTGATGGTAGGATGGCGGGCTGATTTGGTCTAGCAGGCTGCAGCTCCCTTTTGGCAAGGTCTAAAGTTGGACTTGGTGTTTTATTTCAAGCACATTGTAATTGGCTTAAAATCTGCCACATCTGTCAAAAACCCTTAAGTGAAAAGTACGTCACAGGCTTTTCTGAATGCGAGGATAGCTTTTAATGGTAGCTGAACAGAAGTAGGGAAACAGTTCGTTTTTTTTTCCTGTTAATCGATTGTAACCAATAGCAGAGCAACAAGCCATAAATACAAAACGTGTTTCATCTTAGTTTGGGTTTGTTATTTGTTGGATAACAAGGAGATCTGTACGCATTCAGCTTCATGCCTTTCTCTGAATAATTCAGCTTTCAACAGTGGCAGCAGCGTTCGTCAGACTTGATGAGTGTGTATGTCCTCGGTGATATGGCATTGGGTTTTCTTTTGTGGGTAGCCTTGAAATAATTGCGGACAGACTTTAAAGACAAGCTGTGTGTGTTTGAGAGAGGAACAATTGTTGATCTGGGGCATTTCTCCAAGATTGACTAAGCTTGTTGAATTCAACAAAGTCAAACTTTTTAACTTATCACTTACCAGCTCCATTAGTCCGTTCCAGACTCTTAAAATAATAAAGACTGATGTAGGCCCCTAATTCAGCAGAAAAAAATAAAATCACTTGTTTTGGTTTTCCCTGCCACAACTTAACTGTTTTAATTCACTCTCATTGCTCTCATCAGCGTTGGTTTTGGCTGCAGCAGATACACCCTCTGTACACTACCTACTCACCACCAAACAGTAGACAGACACAGTTAGAGACTTTGGAGCATTTAGCAGCTGAAGAGACGAGATATTTCCGACCATAATTAGAGATTAAAGGGATCGTTTGGGAGTTTTGAAGTGGGGTTGTATGAGTTACTTATCTATAGTCAGCGTATTACCTACAGTAGATGACAGTCGGCACGACCCCAGTTTGGACAAGCAGACAGTACAGTACTATTAACATCAAATTTCCAAAACTAAATAAGCAACAAATTAAAGTAAATATTAAGGTAAAAAAGCTTAACACCCAATAAAGGGCTGAACAATAAGGATTGCCTGCTTGCCCAGGGCAAGTAAAATGCCACGTCGGGCTAATAAATCTAGCAACTCACTTGCCCAAAAACATTGTTTCATTGTTTTTTTTTCCAGAGCTGATGATGGAAGTAGCTAAGGAGTGAGCCATCTTGTTTCCGTCTCATCTCTGATGAGAGTTGCACATGCGCAGTACCGATCGGGTACCCGCGAGAAAATGGCGATGGGTAAAAACAAAGTTTATGAGCTGAAGCTCAAGCGAGCTTTCCAATTAACCTGGAAACAGGAGTTTAGCTGGGTGGCGTTAAAGAAGATGTAGGCGAAACTCCAATTATTTATTGCGCAAGTTTGAGAGAAAGGCAGATAAAACATGACAATTAACTTTAGTCTTTGTTGGTATTTGATAACCTCTAAAACAATTAGTATAGGGGCAAGTAAAATCTGACTTTGGGGAAGTAGATTTTTGGCCCACTTGCATGACTGGGCAAGTTTAAAAATAAACTAACGTTGAACCCTGCAATAACTCTGATAACTGCTTGATCTGGGTGCCGTTTAATCAGATTTGACTGCCAGTGGCCAGTTTTGATTGCAACACAGAAATACCCGACATCACACTTTTCCATTAGAGCCCAGTGCACTTAAAACAAGACGGTCACGAACAGAACACAACATACTGTTGAAACTGTTTCCACTTTGGTAAGATAATCTTTATTATCCCAGAGGGGCAATTTGCTGCACAGCCAGCAGTAATACAATCAGTAGAGCATAGTGTGTTCATGTAGGACTTATCGCTCACTGTAAGAAAATACGTTTTCCTGTCCTTTAAATATTACATTTTGCGCGTTCAGGTCGGCCTCCAGGTGGTGGTGAGAACTGGAGGGAGAGAGGAGAGACGACAGGAGAGCATCATGGAGGAGGATGGAGGGAGATAGGAGAGACGACAGGAGGCCATCATGGAGGAGGATGGAGGGAGAGAGGAGAGCCGATGGAATGTGAAAACAGAGAGAGACTGTGGGAGCGAGGAGGAGGCCATTTTCACCCTCATCCTCACTCTTATCCTAGCAACCACGACGGAGGACCCCAGCACCCGAGCCGTCCTCCAAACCAGTCCAGAGGTCGATCGTACCGCAGCAGAGGGAGACACCATCTGGCTCCGAGGTAACACCAGTGTGGAACTAGATGTTCTTCTATGTTTCGTCTGTTCTTATCTGCTCTGTAATGTCACATTTCGTCCTCTCCTCTCCTCTCAGATGGTCGCAGTCTCCTGCACCGGGGACATAACTCGACCCCAAACAGAGAGGAGAGAAGAGGAGGATTAAAGGGGAGGATTTGAGGAGTTAAGAGGATGGGAAAGACACGATGAAAGAAGTGAAGGAATCAAATTTCTCTGAACAAACTGATTAGGGAATTACCCGTCGGGAATGTTTGTCTAAAGGATGCAGTAGGTAGAGAAATGGGGATTAAGGAAGAGATTAGGAATACATCATTTAATTTGCCAGTTTAACCTGAATTTGTCTTTTTGTGCAAAATAATCCTGTAGCCATACTTTAAAAGTCAATCATTTTAAAGCCTCTCTTTAATCTCAGGGCAACTCACCTGTCTCACTGTGACAGAGAATGAACAGGACGCATGAGCACTCACCAAACAAACACAGAAATGAGCCACTGAGAAGTGGATTAATGGTTAATCCTCCAGCCTGTTTTTAACCTCTTATCTTCGACAATAAAAGAGCAACGATCTTAAAAGCTGTGTGTGTCCAGTGGCATAATCCTTTTAAGGGAATGGTTTTAACTAGAGAAACAGTAATGCTGGTATCAAATATCGGCTGAAATAGGGCATCAGTACCGGAGACTTATACACTTCTGTAAACTGATACCAAGAGCCGTTTGTGACACAAGTGAGGCAACTTGAGTTTCTGCTTTTGTCATACACAGAAGAATGTGAGTTGTCTGTAATAGATACTAAAAAAAAAAAGAGGTTTGTACGTTAAACTGTTTTGTTCTGTGTCTCAAAGACATTTTCTCTTGATGCCGACGCGTCAACCGCTCCTCTTCTGGATGTCTTAGTGGTGCGACGGTTCAACAAGCCCACAGTTTGGTTTGTGTTGTGGTTTTTGGGTCACGGTTTCGGTTTGTTTTGCACATAAGGGAGAAGAAAAACATTTCCAATGTGTTTAAACTCCAAAACATGTAAATAGATAGATTGATTGATAGCAATGAATGATATTTCTGTATTATATGAAGCCATTGCACTAATTTTATACATGAAATAAGGCAGGTTACTTAATGGTCAAGTAGGCCTATGTTCAGATTATTGCCTCAATAATTACATTTTTCCGAGTATGTATAATGAAACTTTGATCTTATAATTGTGATTAAGACTAGAATGAAGTCTAGTAAACATGACCAGTATTTGTTGAAGCTGACCTGATGTTAGTGCTCGTTTTCACTACTTGTGGTAACAGTTTAGATTATTTTCACAGCAACATTGAGAGCATTGAGAATGTGTGTTAGTTGGGTTGATGAGGAATGTATAGCCTTTACAGCCAGGCTGACAGACGGTCTTCCTGTAGCACTGTGAACGTCGTAAAACCACCAGAGAGGAAAAGGATGCAGAGAAAGTTCCACAGCCTGAGTGCTCTCATTCCTCTGTGTGTGTGTGTGTATGTGTGTGTGTGTGTGTGCGTGTGTGTGTGTGTGTGCGTGTGTGTGTGTGTGTGTGTGTGTGTGTGTGTGTGTGTGTATGTGTGTGTGTGTGTGTTTGCCTACTGTATAAGCAGAGCAGTAAAGAAATGTGAGATAGTAAAGGAAACAAATGAGGGGAAATCAGAGTGTTGACACAGTGATGGTGAGACTGTGTTTGGCTCATTACACGGCCAGATACAGGCTGCTGAGAGCTACATGTCTTACATGGACTGAAGATATACACCAATCAGCCATAACATTAAGGCTACTGACAGGTGAAGTGAATGACATGGATTATCTCATTATAATGGCACCTGGCAGTGAGTGGGATATATTAGACAGCAAGTGAACCAGCGACAGGGTCAGACCCGAGGCTCCTTGATGCACGTGAGGAGCGAAGGCTGGCCCGTGTTGTCCGATCCAATAGAAGAGCTACTGTAGCTCAAATTGCTGAAAAGGTTAATGCTGGTTCCGATAGAAAGGTGTCAGAACACACAGAGCATCGCAGTGCGTAGCCGCAGACCGGTCAGGGTGCCCATGCTGTCATAATGCTACGGCTGATCGATGTACATGCTTATCATTTAATCCAGTGGGAAAGGTTTGATCTTAAAACAACACCATCAATGCTGGAGGAATGAAAATCCTGGAGACTTAATTACAACATAGCATGGTGGATACATCAGGTGGTGACTTCTCACAGTTCAGTGTTTCCTGTACACGTCACACAGGTTTTGAAGCCTATTGAAGACTTATAAAATCATTCAGATATTCACTGTGATAGTAATCTTCTATGTTGTGTATAAATCTTACATGTTGTGTTACTATGTTGTGTCCCTTTTTTGGGGAATAATTGCCTTTTTATTGTTTCTTTGGAGTTATATGGCCAAAATCTTCTATCATGATATACTGTATATATGATATATCTCGATAATAATATATATCATAATACAGAATGTTTTTTGATAATTCAATAAATAAATAGTCTTATATGGTAAAGTCTTTTTTTGTATACTTGTGTGAATTAAATATGTGACAAATGAAACATACTGAGTATTTTTTTCATTTAAAGCTGAAGTAGCAGAGGTTGGAGCGAATATGATTAAAAAAAGTTATTTTTATAAAACGGTCCGTATATCCTGACAGTAGTGCATGAAACAGGTAACCTGAAAAAAAATCATGTGCCCCTGTGTCCTCTGGTGTCCTCCGGTGTCCTCCGCATTGTTAGCTAAACTCCATCAACCCCGCGAAGATTTGTCTCACAGCAGCAACGCTCTGAGTGGTGGCGGTGGCGGTGAACGACTGCAACAGGACAAACTAGACCGGTATAGAGGAGAGAGACAGGAGCCCAAATTAGCAACTACACGTCAGAAACAAGCCCAAAAAAAACGCAAACTACCAATATTTGTAAGCAACTTTTTAGAAAAACAAGCCCAAAGTCGCTTATAATAAGTGGACATGGCAACTCTGGAGTGTGTTTTAAGTTAGTAACTGTGGTGAGGGGAGTGGGTGTGGGTGTGTACATGAGGAGGGGCGACAAGGGTGGGGCGCACAACACAGACATACATGAGTCGGGTCCAGTTGCCCCTTCTACATAATAACAATAACAGACGGAGGGATGTTTTTGTGGTGAAGAGGAAGCGAGGGATGGAAGGTTAAAAAGAGAGGAAGAGGGGGGAAAACGAAGTGGAAGACGGAAATGAAGGAGTGTAAAGGAGAGAGAAGTAAACATATAGAGGAGGAAGACGTGGAGCAGAGGGGTGGGCGATGGAGAGGTGGAGGACTAAGAATAGAGGAAACAGGATGAGAGTGGAGAAAAGAGAGGAGGTGGATTTAGAGGAAAGGAAATGGGAAGACAGAAGA
This sequence comes from Sebastes umbrosus, assembly GCF_015220745.1. Taxonomy (NCBI): domain Eukaryota; kingdom Metazoa; phylum Chordata; class Actinopteri; order Perciformes; family Sebastidae; genus Sebastes; species Sebastes umbrosus. The sequence goes on from NC_051270.1 coordinate 17,347,589, forward strand.
GTTAAGAACACAAGCAATTTGAGTCGGTAGTCTTGCCTCAACCACAGGAAACCCTGTTGGCAGCCTGACAGATCAGCTTCCTGTGTGTGTGTGTGTGTGTGTGTGTGTGTGGTGGAGGTCTGGGCGTGGTCCCTCCAGCAGCAGGGAGACAAACAGTCAAACCCCCTTCCCAGGCCTCCTCCCTGGGATTGACTCTTTCCTCTCCGGTAGCAGTCATTCAACAGGCTGTCTACTCTATTTTGTCCCACACTGTCTCTCTCTGTCTTATCTAAACTCTCTGAGGCTTTCTTCCTGCCGAAGTCATCAAACTAGGCACCCAGTTGTGTATCCCAGCTGGACCAAGGGGATTTGATTTAAACCCTTGTGGTGGCTAGTGGTGGCCACAATGGGTGGCACCTAAATGGATCCCATCATGACCACAAAACCACTTCAACAAACTTCAGCCAAAGCCAAGAGGCCCTTTGAGGCAGAGTTACACTTTCATGATCCCACACATTTACCTCTGGAAAGGTGTAACATGCTGTGTAGTGTTTGTCACAGGGGTTTTAGATGTTAGATTTTCCAGCCTCAATCTAGTGAGTACAATGGTGCGTTCTGATTGAAGTCAAAGTACTGACGTTTCCTCTAGGGTCTCCATGAGGTTTACATTTGTGGACGCATTGCCATGAAATTTGGTTCAGACATTCATGTTCCCCTCGGGATGAATAGTAATAACTTTGGTTATTCTTCAGCTTTTCATCTAAAGGACAATTCATCGTTTCTGCATCTGTGTGGCTGTGACTGATCGCACTACAAACACACTGAAAAAGTGTGCTATAAAAACTGGACGCCCGCACACATTGTATGTACTGTATTCATCATCCTCGGTCATATCCTTGTTTTCCTTCTTTTTTTTTACGTTTTCATGTTGTTCAGCCAAATACAGCAAAGAAAGGAGCTCTTCTTTTTGTTGTTAGGAGGTCACCATCATGTTTATTTAGTGCGCATGTGCGGAACGTGTCTGGGTATGTATCAGTATGATCATCATGAGTATGATCAACGCTTAACTAAGGATGTCACGGTGAGGACATTTTCCCACCGGTTAATAGACTCTTGACAACACCGATGTTACCGATTACACCGGACATTTTATGAGAAAAGATGACGCTCAATATCTATCGAGCGCTTACTTTGATCTTTGACGTTGGTTGGCTGTGTGTCTGACCTCATCGGACGAGCTTTCGCTGCGGGGCTTCAGGTTTCCAAGTGGCGCCGTTGAGTGGCACACCGGCTGCGACCGCTCCATCCTGCGCACGGCGATTATCTCATTAATGTTATGGTTCCTTTATAGCATTGGGTTTAAATCCGAAGTATTGCCAAATAGGCACTTTTGCTTTTCGCTCTGACACCAAATCCTCCGCCATCGTCCTGTCTGTCAACTCTCTCTCGTCCCGTCTGTGTGGAATCTGACTCCTGCTACTCTGTGCTGAGACGCTGTACAGAGCAGACACTTTCTCAGATTGTAGCGTCCGTCGTCTGACTATGCATTAATAGCATTTTACAAATTCAAGATTTTTTATTGGATGAACGTGAGCGCTGATACGCAAAAATTAACAAAAAGGGTTTCATTTCTATTAAAAAGAAAGCAAACACTGGTAACACCGACTACCGCGACAAGCCTAGGCTTAACGCCATCATCAGTTCAAAAATGTAAATTACTTGTTTGCAACCAAATACTTGCAAAACTGACCTTCCCATCAGCCTCAGTCATACTTTTTGTTATGTGCTGGTTGTCAGTAAGTGACGTGAGACGGATGATGTTCCCTTGTTTGTTCACTTTCTGAGCAGCATCCAATTACAGCATTTTGGGAGAAAACGTGAGAGCAGACATCAATTTACCTCAACCACAACACCACTTGTTAACACACAGCAACCTGCCAACAAACAAGCTGTTACAGAGGGTAATTGTTATCATTATATGGTGAATAACATGTGTTCTAGTAAGTTAACAAGCACCTTCAGATTAAAGTGTTGTTATGTAAAAAGCACCCAGTTGGTGTTTTCTCTTTCTTAGATACAGGTACAGCTTCAGGATCTCAGAGGAAAACCGGTTAGACACATTTAGAAATAAACAGCTGTATTTATGCAATGATGCGTCTTTAGACATCCAAACTGTTGTTGCATTCAGACATGCAAAGAAGACGGCCTGTTTGTTTCCTTGGTTGACTGTGTGTATGTGTGTCTGTATACACACACACACACACAAAGAAAGAGTGTTGGCGACATACAGACGTAGGCAAAATCGTCGGTACCCTTCCGTTAAAGAAAGAAAAACCAACAATGGTCACTGAAATAACTTGAAACTGACAAAAGTAATAATAAATAAAAATTCACTGAAAATTAACTAATGAAAATCAGATATTGTTTTTGAATTATGGTTCAGCAGAATCATTTAAAAAAACAAACTAATGAAACTGGCCTAGACAAAAATGATGGTACCCTTAACTTAATATTTTGTTGCACAACCTTTTGAGGCAATCACTGCAATCAAGTGATTTCTGTAACTCTCAATGAGACTTCTGCACCTGTCGACAGGTATGTTGGCCCACTCCTCGTGAGCAAACTGCTCCAGCTGTCTCAGGTTTGAAGGGTGCCTTCTCCAGACTGCATGTTTCAGCTCCTTCCACAGATGTTCAATAGGATTTAGATCCGGGCTCATAGAAGGCCACTTCAGAATAGTCCAATGTTTTGTTCTTAGCCATTCTTGGGTGTTTTTAGCTGTGTGTTTTGGGTCATTATCCTGTTTGAGGACCCATGACCTGCAACTGAGGCCAAGCTTTCTGACACTGGGCAGCACATTTCGCTCCAGAATGCCTTGATAGTCTTGAGATTTCATTGCACCCTGCACAGATTCAAGACACCCTGTGCCAGATGCAACAAAGCAGCCCCATAACATAACCTAGCCTCCTCCATGTTTCACATTAGGTACAATGTTCTTTTCTTTGGATGCTTCATTTTTGCGTCTGTGAACATAGAGCTGATGTGACTTGCCAAAAAGCTCCAGTTTTGTCTCATCTGTCCAAAGGACATTCTCCCAGAAGCTTTGTGGCTTGTCAATATGCATTTTGGCAAATTCCAGTCTCGCTTCTTTATGATTTGGTGTCCTCCTCGGTTGTCTTCCATTAAGTCCACTTTGGCTCAAACAGTGACGGATGGTGCGATCTGACACTGATGTACCTTGACCTTGGAGTTCACCTCTAATCTCTTTGGAAGTTGTTCTGGGCTCTTTGGTTACCATTCGTATTATCCGTCTCTTCAATATGTCATCAATTTTCCTCTTGCGGCCACGTCCAGGGAGGTTGGCTACAGTCCCATGGACCTTAAACTTCTGAATAATATGTGCAGCTGTAGTCACAGGAACATCAAGCTGCTTGGAGATGGTCTTATAGCCTTTACCTTTAACATGAAGGTCTATAATTTTCTTTCTGATCTCCTGAGACAACTCTCTCCTTAGCTTTCTGTGGTCCATGTTCAGTGTGGTACACACCATGATACCAAACAGCACAGTGACTTCTTTTGACCCTTTAAATAGGCAGACTGACTGATTACAAGTTTGAAGACACCTGTGATGCTATTTACAGGACACACCTTAGTTTAACATGTCCCTATGGTCACATTATTTTACATCTTTTCTAGGGGTACCATCATTTTTTGTCCAGGTCAGTTTCATTAGTTTGTTTTTTAAAATGATTCTGTTGAACCACAATTCAAAAACAATGTCTGATTTTCATTAGTTCATTTTCAGTAAATTTTTATTTATTATTACTTTTGTCAGTTTCAAGTTATTTCAGTGACCATTGTGGGTTTTTCTCTCTTTAACGGAAGGGTACCAACAACTTTGCCTACGTCTGTAAATGGCTGTTATTTTGCTGTTTCTGTCGATTTTACAGAGGCACGCACAGAAGTGAAACAGGCGTCCAAAAATACACCGAGCCATAGTGACCAAATATAACCCTTCTGTATTTACAGCACAGTCTATAAATATAAACTGCTTTCTTTAGCTGAGGTCAAAACAGAGGGAACAAGTCCCAGACTGCTTTGTGTGAGTGTGTTTGTGAGTAACCAAAACTATAAACTCTAGCCTCCTGCCCAATGTAGTAGTGGAATTGGACTCTATTAACCTAAAATGTGTTGGATGTTCCTCCTTGTTTGATCTCTCCTCTCTCCTCTCCTACTAAACCACCAACAAAGTCTGAAGCTGATCATGAAGGCTCAACTTTCAGACACTTTGTTCTTAAAGGAGTTTCTAATCTCTTAACACAATACTCACGTGTCATATGTACGTTTATTTGCTGTATTCATTCATCCTGTTCATACGGGCCGTGAAGCAACTTATTCCCAGTGCTGCTCCACAGGTGTCATGGCAATAACAATACATGCGACTATCAGGAAGTATAACTCTGTCTGCGGTTTCTCAATGAACAAATTAAAGAGGACCAAATAAAAAATTAATTTGCTGTGGGGCATGTACAAAGAAGCAAATTTATCTTTTTCGTCTTGAGAGCTGCCACTTCTATGCAGGGAATCGTGGACTTTGATTGCTGTCGAAGTTTGTTTTACTTTGACTCGGCACTGATCTACTGTCTCGAATCCCTTCTCCTCCAGTTTACCTCAAATTACTTTATAAATGTCACTATTTTTGCGGTCTTTATTTAGCATATTCTGTATGCTTTCTTCAGCCCCGGTGTCGAGCAAACATCGGACTTCTGCAGAAGTCCATGCCAGTCCTCTCTCGCTCATGTTAACCTTTCATTTACCTCTGTCCATATCAACAAATGCCCACACAGGCAGCCTGTGTTTTGGTTTGCTTGGAAATGGTCCAAGCCCACCTCTTGCAAGCGGCCTCTGACTGGTTGTTTTGGTCCGCATCAGAGTACGATTACTGCGTTCACAACTGCCCAAACAAACTGCACCAGTTTCTCTTCGGCACCGTGTCAACATCAGCTCACAGTGTGTTCGGTTCCAGTGGTGGCTCGGGGCCCACCCTCCCTCCTCTCCTCCAATCAGCTCCCTCCCTTGCTCCTCTCATCCTCCTTTATCTTGTTCCACCTCCACCCGTCCCTCCCTCGCTCTTTTGCCTTTCGCGTATCTCCATCTCTCCTCCTCCTCCTCCTCCTCCTCCTCCTCCTCCTCCTCCTCCTCTCCTCTCTCTGTCTGTCCGTGAATGAATGCTCTCTGACTAGTGGAACATATGCTGCTGGTTGTTCAATACCCTCCCTCTGAGCGGGGGCGCATCCATGCATGTGTGTGTGCTCTCTCTGTGTGCGTGTGTGTGTGTGTGTGTGTGTGTGTGTGAGAATGAGACAGAGAGTGTCGTGGGTGTGTGTTTGTGTGTCTGTCCCTGTGTGAATACTGCGTGTGTGTGTGTTCATTGAAACATATGCCTCCTGTTGCACATCGGCCATCTGTTCCTTGAATGGACTGATGGAGTGCTGCTGTAACCATGGCGATAGGCCATTCAGTCAAATAGCCCGTCAAACAACCCCTGGCTCTGTGTGTGAGTGTGTGTGTGTGTCTCTGTATGTGTGTGTCTGTATGTGTTTATGTTTAGGAATTGACTGGCAGAGTGGAGGAATTCTCACATGTTGATGAAATGAGGTTGACCCTCTAAAACGACCCGCTCCTACGTTATTCCGTTTTTTTCTTTGGTCTCCACATTCACAAAGATGTTTTTATTTATACTGTAGCTGACTGAGGACATTGTCTCCAGAAGACCTACTAACCCAGCCAAACATCTACTGCAAAACAATGGACAAAGATATGAATATATATATAAAAATTATATATAAGCAGTTTTTAAGGTTTAAAATGAGAGAGGTAAGAGTGGTTTGAACTCTATTACAATAAGAAGCAACAAAGTAGTTTCTTGTTTGAGCTAAAAAATGTGTTGCTTGTTGAGTTTCACATCCGTCCTAAGTGTTTCCTTTTTAAGAAATGTAGCCTTAAAGAAGCTAAAAAAAAACTGTTGTTGTGGTTATTGAAGACTTTGCGTTAGATTTCCTTCACTTTAACTACATCAAAAATATGATCAAATATTTCCTGTTGTTTGGATCCTATTAGATAATTAAAAGACGTCAGAACAATATATAGGATGTTGGAAAGTAGGAATATTTATTACCAATTAATAGAAAAGTATGTTCTGTGCTTATAACAACAACACACACACACACACACACACACACACACACACACACACACAAACAGCAGCAGGGCAACAGTGAAAATGAATACTGAGTTTCAACTGTCTTTAACCACCGGTCTATTCATCTGCACCCCCAGTCAGACCATTCAGCAGCCCCACCCTCACACACACACACACACACCCTGCTCCACCCAGTACAGTGGTCTGCTGGCCATATGTCAGCCCAGCTCATCAGAGACACCTCTCCTGGGACCCCCACTTCTTTTGTATGGATGTGTGTGTGCGTGTGTGTGTGTGTGTGTGTGTGTGTGTGTGTTCTCTAATGTGTTTGCCATCTCCTCTCGCTATCTCTATATTGAGTCCACGCAAGAGGTTACTTAAAACAAGTGTAATTTATGTATAGGGCTGACCCGAATGCTTCGAAGCTCCGACCGTTGCCATGGTAACTGACCTCCAAATCAGTATTTGAATGCTTCGTTTTTTTGTTTTTTTAATATAGATTTGTAATAATAATGTATAAATCCAAAAATAGTCCATGAAAAAAGGAATAATCCCACTACATTATTAATTACTCATATTCAACATTAATTATTATTAGTCATTCTCAGACGGAGATCGCAAAGTTTCCAATACCTTTGAATATTTCTTACTGAGGCTTCGAAGCCCACACAATGGTATTCGGGACAGCCATAAATTTAAATTCATGTAACTATGGGTGTTTGGGTGATGAGCTGTGGATGTGAAAAAAAGATGATGTATAGAGCTACAAGCCACAAACAGCTGTTTCTACACCTCTCCCTGCTGATTTTGACATCATAGAGAATCGTTCATAAGTTTAAAAAGTATTTAGCGCTCTGCTAGTGCTATGTCACCACACTCCCTGACCAATTTCTCTGGGTGTTTAATACTGACACAGATAGGTTTACATTGCAGTTAATGGAAAGCCCGAAGCGTCTCATACCGGCGCTAAAGGGTGCCTTGTGCGTCTGTATCACACACACCGAGGGCCATGACAAAGCATCTGTATTTGACGCCATGGGAATGAGAACAGCCTGGTGTGCCTTTAAACTATGATTCCCCTCCCCCTTGTTCAGATGGTCCATGAACCATCCTACGTTTAAGGTCACAAAACCAAAGACAAAAACACATGTATGGAACATGTGCAACTGTGAAATAAAAGAGCCAACACTGAGCCCAATCTCCCAAGCCTTATCTAACTAATTCAACTTATCTTGCTAGTCTCAACCCTGGTCTTCGGTCAGATACCGGTGGTGGATACCTATGCAGTCATTCCACCAGAGCCGAAAGGCGACCAGAAACTGGCGACCCCCTAGAAACCAGGGATATGCACCGAAAATATTGTCCTCACCCACAGTCTCCACCACACTAAAGTAAAAACAACAACTCTCCTGTTGAGACCAACCAGTTCAGCCTTCAAAGGGGACGCATTGCTCCTACAAACTGAACTGGGACTGTACTCACCAATCACATACTGTACCTTTAATCCCAAACAACATCCACCAAAACAAACTTCACAAAGGTAACAAATAGTCTTGCTTAACAACAGTTAAAGTCTTCTTTTTCTGGTGAAGACAGAAACTATTTTCTGCTGTGAGTTTCAGAAGTAAAACCAGTAGACGTGTTTTAATTTGAACCTGCTGCCCCAGTGTCGGGCCCCTGTGGCTTGTTTGCCTGCAGGGCATCACTGACATTGATTTCCTGAGACATGACGTGAACTCAGAATTTGAGTTAAGATGATGTGTGTAATTCATGTTTAATATATCAAGAGTTAAGATGATGGGTGTAATTCATGTTTAATATATGAAGATGATCATGGTGGGATAGTATGAAGCTCAGCTACGTCTTTTTAGAAGTTACAGACTCTTTAAGTCATATTTAATGCTTTCAGGAGATGTTTACAGACATAAAAGCATAAAAACTGTGTGTGTAAAGACATCAGAAGACGTTTTAAGTTAACAATCACTTTCTGTGTAGTACAGCATTAAAACCCCCCACACAGGGATCCCCCTCTAATACAACAGTAACTGCAGCATATGGCAGCTGAGACTCATTCCATGTTGTGGTGTTTTGAGTTTGAGCCCGAATTATGATCTTGGTTTAATGTCAACCACCTAAATTCTTTCCCATTTTCTTGGTCGCTCACCACTGTCTCCACAAACAGACATGCCTTAAATATACGGTTACAGTTTCCATAAGTAATGCTTTTGTTGTTATTAGTGTTTATGCTGATTTGTTTTCATTGCTCATCCCAAGACAAGAGACAATTGTTTCCTGATTTATGAGACTGAATATTTTGAGGAAGACTGAATATACAGCGTCACTCGTCAACAGACAGAGAAAAGACATGTTCAATGTGTGTTTAAGTCAATGTGTTTGACATCTGTGTGCCTGTTTTGTGGGTAGTCACTGTGATGTCACCCATTGGTATGTTGACTGCCGTTTTGAAGCCTCGAGTTTGACAATTTGGCCGTCGCCATCTTGTGACACGAGAGGGTGGAGCTAAGTACAACCAAACGCTGAATAAGATATTTTTAGGCGAAATAAATGTTACAACTTGTAAGAAGAAAACGCAGACTGGACAACGTGGTAGCGACCTGTCAATCACAAGGTAGCCATGCCCTAAAGCATACCCTGCTTTATGGTCTATTTGACTCTAAATGGGACCATAATTTACTAAATGAACATCATGCTGTATTGAAGAAGACTATTGAAGAAGAGAATCGAAAACTAGCGATCGAAACCATAAACTCATGTTCACAATGTTTACTGAGGTAATAAATCCAGTGACAAGTAGGGTCATTTTCTCATAGACTTCTATATAATCAGACTTCTTTTTGCAACCAGAGGAGTCGCCCCCTGCTGGCCATTAGTACTTCACTGACTTAGCATTGCACTTCTACACTCAAAATCAATGCAGCAGAACCAGGGAGTGTTTTTTATTCCACACATTTCACAATTTCAAACTTGTAGTCTTCAGCCCCAACCGACACCGACATCCCTTGAGGCAATCAGACTTCACACCGCCCCTTCTGGAGCCACAAAGCCTGATCCAGTCTAGTCTCCAGAGTCTCAGTGAAGACAGATTCTGAAGTTTCTTGAGCAGTTGTAAACGATATCGTGGTTGACAGATGCAGAAAAACACGATGAACACTCTCTGTGAACGTGGGGGGTGTAATATTGCACAAAAACAATTGAATCATAGAAAAAATTCAGCAAACACAGCATTACTACTGACCACAGTATCGTCAACTAGTTATGGTTAACCAACACATCTTTCTGCATTTTGTATGTAAGCATGCAAACTAGTTGTGTCGCACATCTGGTTGTGTGCGCCTCAGACCACTTTGTTGTTTATTTCTTTCTTTTTTTTCTCTTGACATCTTTCGTTTTGTTTTCTCCTTTCTGAGATCAGTCTCTCTCTTTTCTCCTCATCTTCTTTCCACTTTTTTTCTCTCATGTCTTTATTAAGCAGATCTGTGTTGGGTTCTGTGGAATTTAGTGCAGTTGTACTTTCCTGACAACTGTGCAGAGACATCCATCCTTCCTCCCTACAACTATAAATATAAGTCTTTAGTTCTGCTTACAGGTTTAGATAATTCATTCTCCACTGGGTCAAGAAAGGAATTTAGTCTGTGTTCACAGTGACTGCTTCCATCTGAAGCTAGTTTGTGTTCGTCCTAATGAGACAAAAATTCCATTGTTTTGTCTCTTACTGTGAGACAGTGATCTTTACAAATGTCTGAGGTTTTTATGTGTAATCCACAATATATGTGAGTGTGCTGGGTATACCCACTAGTATCTTTTGACGATGGTGGAAAAATCAGGAAATGTGCTTAAGCATCAAAAGGAAGAATATTTATTGGCTCTTAGAGAGTGTTAATGTTTTTATATAAACACTAGATCCCACAGAGGGTTAGAGTGAGCTGACTCTCCACAGGATTCCTCAGCTCCTTAAGAATCAGTTTTTGTTCACTCTCACTGCTCTCATGTTGATTTCAGCTGCAGCAGGCAGATGTTTTCAGCACAAGAGCTCTAAAAACCGACTGCACACGACCTGCTCAGCACCAAACAGCAGACAGACACAGTTAGCAACTAGCTGGGGAACATAGTGGAGCATTTAGCAGCTAAATTAACAAACAATGAAATGATAATTAATAATGTTTACTAATTATTATTAATGCTATAATTTCTGTTATTTTATCAGTAGCTTGTGTAATATGAAATAAATAGTTTATAAATTATATATTGTATCATAGCTGATGAGATATGATAACAATTACATTCTGATTACATTAGTAAAGTATTTTTTTATCAGTTTATTGTTGTACACATTATAATATTTATGTACTATATTAAGTATTCATTGATGATTACCAAATGATAAAAACTTTAAAGAAATCATTTGTAAAACATTTATAAACATTACATGGATGGACCAGAAACCAATTATTAACCATTGACAAAAGTATCTACCTGAATAATGTTTATAGATGCTTTACAAAGTATTTATTATCCATTTAACAAAGGTGGAGTTTGCCTAAACCTAACTAAGTCGATCTTTTCCTAAACCTGACTAAGTATTTTTGTTGCCTAAACCTAACCGAGTCGATCTTTTGTTAAACCTGACTAAGTAGTTTTGCTGCCTTAATCTAACCAAGTCAATCTTTTCCTAAACCTAACTAAGTAGTTGTGTTGCCTAAACCTAACCAAGACAATCTCTTCCTAAACCTAAGGAAGTTGTTTCCTGTGAAGACGGAAGTTTATTTTTAAAAGATTGTATGCATGTAACAAGCGGAAATTGACACATGTTGAATAACTTTTTCACAAGATATCATACGAACTGTTGCATGAGAATACGTTGATCTATTCCCTCTCTGTAAAACATCACTGGTCAAGTAATACTGTGCATCAAAGAATGTCCTCAACTTTACTGCAGCATCACATAACATGAAATTTAGTTTAGTCATCATCTATATTGTTCAATAAAAGTAATAAATCACATTACTTGCTATCAGCCAATGCCCTTGCTGCCCCTTAATCTTTATCAGGGTGCCAATAAACTGAGATTTTACAAAAATCGACGAGTCCCCAGATTTGAAGTGTGAAAACACTGTAGTTCAATCGTGAATCTTTATTATTAATAGATATACTATTGTTGACGTACTGCAGTATGGTTATATTTACTTTTACTTTTCTGAGTGCTAGATCAGAGAAACAACAGCACACATGGATTTTGTTTTGCTGGGGATTCTCCCTTTAGATCATCAGCTGCATGCCCTCCTGCTGTTGGAAACTACCGTGCCTGTTCCACTTCTCAATAGCATTCCTGTGTTAATGCATGAATCATGACACTTTGACTCTGTGCGTCTCTTTCTTCCTTTCTCTCGTCCTCATTCATATCGTACTCTCTCGCTCTCTTTCCCTCGGTAACGGTTTAACCCTCCACAGATGACTTTGTGGTGGCACTTCCTCTGAAGTGCTGATGGGTCACACGCATGACGGCCAGGTTAACAAGCAGGCAGGTTTTGGAGGTGGGTGTAGGGGGTCATGGTCAGAGGTCAGGATAACAGGGAAATCCCAGAGCTCAATGCAGGGCCACTTATCCTCCTGTGGGACGGTTACTTCAGATATCTGCTTTGATCTGCAGTTCGTCAGCAGTACGTCTTCTTCAACAGGTGACTGTTGTTACATATTCTGCTATCTTGTCACTATTTTATCCCCTGTGCTCTTTGCTATTTGGCTGTTAGCTCTGCTGGGGACCATTTCTTTTTAATTTAGACATACAGTATTTGCAACTACATTATATATAGCAGCATATGGCCAGTTTCCATCCTGTTTGTGCCATACTGTGAGCAACAGGTGGTTTCCTATACAACAGGAGCGACTCTGTAAAAGGCGTGCACTGCTTGGTTTAGCCATCTGTACAACTCTCCTGTCTGTTTCTTGTCTTATATATATATATATATATATATATATATATATATACTGTAAATATATACTATACACATATAAATATATGGGCTATCAAAGTTAACTCGATAATAACTTAACACAAATTTCTTAAATAACACAAATTTCTTTAATGCATTAATGCAAACGATATTTCGGCGGTTGTATATGGCTCAGTTTTAAAGTCAGAGTGAAGATATTGGTATCATATGAAACTAAAAAACCTAATGAATCCATTGGTACCAACCATGTCGTACTAGCTTATCATGAAGGAGGCTAAATAACGTACAATCTTGCGCAACATTTTGGCAAAGGAAAAACTGTCATGACCATTTTCAAAGGGGTCCCTTGACCTCTGACCTCAAGATATCTCAATGAAAATGGATTCTATGGGTACCCATGAGTCTCCCCTTTACAGTCATGCCTGTGAGGGTTTCCGGACAATATTTGTCATTATTTTATGTTGTTAATTGATTTCCAATAATAAATATATACTTACATTTGCATAAAGCAGCATATTTTTTAAGAGTATTAAAGACTTGACAAATCTCCCTTTAAGATACATTTTGAACAGATAAAAAATCTGTGATTAATTTGCATTAATCACAATCATATATTTTAATCGATTGACAGCCCTAATATATATTTCTGTTAATATTTCAGAGAGAACGCATCATCTAATAAAGATGTTTGCTTATGTTGCCAGTCAGTCCACATGGCAGCAATGCAAGCCAGCTGGGTTGTGAAGTGAACACAGCGCTCATCGAAACAAGCATAATATCTTAATTAGTCATCACAATTGTCTCCAGAATATGCTTTGAAAATGCATCGTTGTCTGAGAAGGAGAAATGGAAAAGCAGCAGTTTAACTGACCTTTTAAAGTCTGTCACACCACAGTGGCGTCTTCCTCTGTGTAAATCACAAGTCATGGCTGTAAATGCCTGACTGGAACCTCTTTGATCACAGTGAAAAAAAAATGAGAGAGGACATTTCACTGGTGAGGTGAACCCCAGGCGTTGCCAGGTCATCTTTTTCCAACTGGGCACCTTTGGGGGAATTTAGAAGACAAACATTGTGTGTCAAAGAGTTATTATCACACTGATCAAATTAGACTGCAGACTGAATACGTCACTGTGAGCAGCACTACAACATTTTGTAATACACTTTATACTCCAGGTTTAAATAACGGCATCCATGTCAGGGGAAGGGGTTTCGAGCCATGGTGGGAACAGACACCACTTGTAAGTTACCCAAAATAAAAAAAGCACACATGGACATATGTTATAGAAGAAAACAAAAATTACAGGAAACCAATTTCTGTTGTCAACCTTTGGACAATAAAAGCCCATCAGTTCTAACTTAATGTTTTAATATGGAAAAATGTCTCTGCAGGGTCTGATAACTGACCCCAACACACACACACAAACACACACACTGTCTGTATGTGGTTGGGGGTAATGACACAGTAAAAAAGCTGATAGCTCCTCAGCAGGTACATGTCACCTCATCCTGCTCTTTGATAAGCACAGACACTTCCCTTTAACATGGGACTGACAAACACACACACACACACACACACACACACTCGACCACCCTCGCTTCGTCCTGTCACACAGTTATCTTTTGTGGTGTCCAAACCAAGCCAGCAATTTTGAAAATGCATAATTTTGGTCTTCAGTCCACATTTAGCTGGTGTTTTTCACATTAAAGTGGAGCATTTCAGAAAGTGCTTCAAGTGCCTCAAACTCTTTCTGATAACCTTCATTTGAATGTCAATACAGCCAAACACACGACATTGGTCTGCATTTATTTTGCCAGAAGGCTTTGTAAGACTAAAATAATGATTTGAAGAATAGTCTTGGTTCGCCTTGATGAACACGTAGCATTTGATCAAAACACTCTTTACTTGTCATCCACTTGACGTCAGAAACAGAAAGTAAAAGTAGGTTAGATTTATGTTTAAAGTATATTGTGAGTTCTGCTGTACTGACACAAGATATGAGTGATCACTGAGAGTGGGAGGTGACGAAATGGACAGCAGCAGACCCACAGAAATTTAGCTGAGTAGGTGTGTGTGTGTGTGTGTGTGAAAGACATCTAGAGTTAATGAGAGAGGGAAATTGGCACACTGTACACACAGAAGATGAGTAAGATGCTGAGCAAAGCACAAGAGAGGAAGAGAAAACTCTCACAGAAGCCTTAAATAGTACAAATGAGTCCCAGTCTCTCTTTAGCACGTATCTGTCAAATGGAACAGGAAGTGTGTCTGTGTGTGTGTGAGAGAGGCAGCAACACAGAGTTTACAGGATCAGCACACTGGAAGTATGGAGCCTTTAGCTTTAGAGGACCTGAATAACATACACATCAACTCTTAACTGGTGCACGCAGTGGCGTATCGTACCCTGATGATGCTTCCATTGGTGTGATCAAACCTTTCCCTCAGAAACATTCCTCATTTGACTGGAAAGATGCCTCAAACAACAGTGAAACCATGTGGTAATAAACCCTTGCATTGAAAACAGGAGCACCTTTTTTACATTACTGTAAAATAACCGTTTAAGATGTCGGCATGTTTGTGAAAAAAAAATGGCACATTTTCACAGCAGAAATTGAGTTCAACAAAACAATGGCTGTGATGACAGCGAAGGGATCATTCCTGTGGTTTTCTCATGTAATTTACATAAGTGCTAAACATTTTTCCCACATGACTTCCTACCTTCCAGGCAGCCATTAGTTTCCATTTAGTGCACTTAGTAATACAATAAACTTGAGGATATTTTAAACCTGTTTGACCTGAGTAATCCATCACAGAGAATACATTGTCCTGCTTTTTAAACACATTTATTTATTTGTAAAAGTAACACTGTCATGGCATGACGATGCAGTTGCAAAAGAAGGGCTGTTTTCTTTTCTGTGCCGGTGCATTTATGGATAGGTGACTGTACTGTCAAATAGCATTCTCTTTAATGCAAGAAAGGATCACATTTACACTTTCCTTCAAAACAACAATATAAAACATGATTAACGTTTGTTTCAGTTTGTCCTCCAGGTTTGATTTGTTGACGAGAGCCTATTGTGCAACACATTTTGGCAGTCGGCAGATTTCAGATATTGGAGCTGTCATGAATGCTTCACCAAGGAACAGTTTTTATAAACAGTCCCTGCTCACAACTGC